>NW_020837948.1:17067722-17304719 GCF_003676395.1 Aethalodelphis obliquidens
ATTTATTTATTTATTTATTTATTTATTTATTTATTTATTTATTTATTTTAGATTCCATATATATGTGTTAGCATACGGTATTTGTTTTTCTCTTTCTGACTTACTTCACTCTGTATGACAGACTCTAGGTCCTTTTAAATAAAAATCCACATCAACGGATTTATTCCTCTTACAGTGCTGCTTGGGATCCTTCACAACTTCACTGTGAGATCAGAGAGAGTGAATTCAGCCCTACGTTTTGGATGAGAAGCAACGGAATAATTCAAGCCCATTCAGTGGTGAGAGGGCAAAGCAGAGCTGGCACAGAATGCCCATCGACGACTTGGAGGAGGACCGTCTTAGCGGCGTTTGTTTGTTTAGATTTGATGGACGGGTAACAGGAGCATCTGTGTCATCAGAGAACTGAGCCAATCTATGTAGGAGGAACATTCCGAGCGGAGGGTAATCCACTCTGCCAGCGAAACAGTCACTGTTGCCCAACTGCAGTGAGTTGTTTCCAAGTTCTGTGATCATGATTCTGAAAATATTTTTCTCACCTGAGTTCACTACAAGATTGAGCCCCCTGAGAACATTGGGCAAGATCGCTGATTCTAATCTGAAGTCAGAACAAGGATTCTAGAGGGAAATTGTTCTGATTGACATGAGAAGAGAGGAAGCAAACATCTGAATTGAAAAAAACAATGCATGTGTCTCACAGTCAGCCAAAAGCTGGCCGCCACAGGCAGATGAAATTCTGAAATCTAATAATGCACAAGGCAGTGATCTTTATGGAAATGAATGATTCACTGCACTATCTAAATCTTAAATGATACAAAGATAGAAAAACAGCAATAGACGGGGTCAAAATGCAACCAAAGGAGAAAACTACACTACCCAGGAAAGGCCTTCTGCTGAAAGCACAATGCAGTGGCAAATGTCTTTTCAAGGGAAGGGATAAAGTCTGTTGGTCCAAGAGATCTTATGCCTCTCAGAAGACTAGGAGTTTTCTCCATTTTAATGAACCCAAGCTTGCTCCAAATCTGGCAGCTAAAGGGACCCTATGTTGGATGACATTTCTATGCCCTCCACTAAAACCTGTGTGGTCCCCAAAAGGGCCAGCACATATCTGACGGCAGTGGGTGCCAGTTTCTCACTGACACGCACCTTTTCAGGTCGGGAGCAGAGTTGGTCACACTCTGACAGAGCCGTGTCCTCTAGATGCCCCTGTTCCAAAGGACTCCCTCTACTCTGATCTCAAAGCGCAAGTCACCGACAGCCCTCACTGGCCTCTCCTCCTGACATTCTCCCCTCCAGATGACTGAGTGAGTCAGGGGTGTCCTCTTGTGAAGCCAGGGGCCCAGGCCAGCCTCTCTCAGCAGTCGTGACTGAGTGAGAACACGCTATGCTCAGCCTGCTGGCTCCACTCTTGGGAGCACAAAGTATGTGTTACAGCAACAAGCACGAGAATTCTGACCACACTCTTTCCTATCTTGAGATCTGTAATGAGAACACTTAAAGCAAATGCATACAATCAGGAAACAGGGCTGAAAGTCAGAACACTAACGGAGTTTCAGATTTGTGGCTCTAAGACATGGATTCTTTCGCTCACTGGATCCAGACCCCACACGTTTTGGAAGAAAAGCAACAGCCAGAAGATGAGAAAAACAGTTCATGTTTATGAGACCAGCCTGAAGCCCATGCCACACTTACGAGTTTGGGTTTTCGTTCGGCAAAGAAACTAGCTGTTCTTTTTCAATTTCATCGGAAAATATGCCCATTAGTCTGACTCTTCAGCTTTAAGATCACTGTCTTGGAACCTTCTAAACCAGTAAGTGAAAGATCTCACTTAAAGATTTCATTTTAAACATAGAAGTTAGGAAAAAGTACCCGACATTTGCCAAAGTAATGCAATAAAAGAAGTAACGAAGAAAAACTGGGTAAAAAATGAAGTATGGCTACCCATCCCCCAATCCCTCTGGTTTAATTTTTGCAATAGCTTGGGTAACCTTAGTTTCCTGAGAACAGTTCGTTTAAAACACTCCTGCAGGTGGGACATTTCAAGTAGCAAGTCACAGAGAAAAGCCTTTGACCACCTCCTATTTCTCACGACTTGATGTTCTGTAAGGTGTGACACATGGCAGCACAACCACTTCCCTGGCTTCATGGAAGGACAAAACACATGGACCACACTCTATCTTGCATCCTTCCCCAGTCCTGGTTGATGATGAGATTTCAGGTGAAGGCCCAACAACATTTCACCATACAGGTTGGGGATCCCTGGGGTCATGCTTATTTACAACTGCCCAAGTCATGGCCTGGTGTCTGACCCAAACACAGGGTACAGAGCAGCAGCAGAAACTGAGCACTTCCTAGATCCATGAACACACCTAGTTGGCTTTGGGTCTGCACTGGGGTTAATCCCCCAGATACTACAACCATATAAGTGTTAAAAGAAAACATGCTGCATTTTAAAGCATGTTTATTTCTGCAAGTGCTCCAGTGTTTAATTATGCTAAAGTCATTTGGGGTTTTTGACACAGATTTTATTTTAGTACGATAAACTCAGTATAACCAGCATGGCCAAAAATGAATTCCTAAGGTAGATGACTAAAATAAACCAGTAATAAATATTGGCTGTTGGAATGGGAATTATTTCTCTGTAATGTAGACACAGCATTACTGACTCATTTTCAAATACCAGTCTCTCCCAAGGATTATTGGTATGAGGGATCAAGGAAGAAAGAAGTCCATCTCTCTTTTAGGCAGCAGAATGGAAGGAGACTATGAATCCACCAGGCAAGGGTGTTTTTAAATCTACTTTGCCAACAGAGATATAGCCCTGGAGTCTGACAGGGCGTCAACTCAGGCTGCACTGAGGCAGAAATAAGGCATTGAAAGAAACCATCCTAAGAGTTGAGGGAGCTGATTCTGGGGACATTTTCCTCTCATTCCCCTGGAGGCAGAATGTACCCCCAGACCCACCCAGTGTATATCATGTGGCACGAATTACCTTATCAGTCACAGTGGGTACTGCCATGCTCCTTTGCTGCTTGGAATTAGTGGACTCTTTGAGGCCACCTTTACTCCATAATGTCAAATCTTGAACTTTTGGCCTGCTAGGTTGAGCTGTACAACTTCTCTGGTGCACCAGAAAGCTGTCAGGGGCAAAGGTCCGGCTACAATTTGGGCAGGGTACGAGCTGAGCTTGACTCGGCCCCTCTTGGTTGGACTGTCCAGTTGGAAGGGGCTGAGGCTTCCGCGGTAGTGGCTGGCAGAACTCGCTAGGGAGCCGGTCATTTTCTATTTTCCACTTTTCCAGGCATTTGGGCTGATGTATAGGAAGGGACAGAGTGCCAAATTCCCTACCACAGACGTAGCAGATGAGAGCCCTTGGTCGGGTTGGGATGCCACCAGAAGCTTTCTTGAGAGCAGCAAGATTATCAGAACTGTTGGGGTTTGGTGCCCTGGGCCCCTCACCCTTCGGCCTGCAGCTTCTCTGATGAACAAGAAGCCGATCTGGCAAGAACTTGCGACCACAGGATTCACAGGGCAGCAGCTGAGCCTGGGAACCCTGGAATGCTGCCTGAAGATTGTAGGATCCACTTCCACTGAGAGGCAGTGGTTTGGAAGGTTCTGGCCTCCTCAGGTGCTTGGGCAACTTGCTGTTTTCAGTACGCCACTTCTCCAAGCACTGGGGCTCGTGAATGCCAAGCGATTGGGACCCAAATTCTCGGCCACAGATATGGCACACCTGGAACCCGGGCCTGCGGGATGGGATCACAGGGGGGCTGGGCTGACTTGCCGACATAATCCTCCTACTGGACCGTTTTAGGAGTATTACAGTTCCAGGTCTATTTTTCTGAGGGTCCGTTTTTATTTTTTCACCAGGATTGACAAGCTCAATTTCTGGCAAAAAGCTAGAAAGGGATGCACTAGATAGAACAGCTTGGTTTATAAGGAAGGTAGGCCCTTTAGAATGGTGGAAAGACTGTTGCAACGTGTTGGAAACCGTTTTCTCCTTTCCTCTTTCCATTAACAAAGAAGTCTTTCTCTAGTGCTTGCTCTGATTTCAGGCCAGACATATTTTGGGCTTCTGCTTAGAGAGAAGGTTAGTCAGGTTGGCTGTTCTGGGGTTCCACATTGTAGCCAGTACCTTAGACCCAAAGACAGTGACTCAGAGCTTCATTGCAAGGCAGCAGTCTGGAATGCTGGAAAGTCCCCATGAAACCTCAGATGCCTCCAAGATCTGCAGGGGAAACATAAATCAAGAAGTGATTACATACACACACACAGACACACACTCAGATTTTAAGTTGATAAAGAAACGTGTTTTTTTTTTTTTTTTTTTTTTGACCTAGTATCCTCTTTGGCTAGCATAGTAACTAGCACTTAGGATTTGTTCAGTAAATGTTGAAATAAGTACGAAAAAAAATTCCATTATGAATTGCACTGTTACTGTGTTGAAAGTAGTGTTCTGCCCAAAGGAAGATGGACATTAATAGCACATCACAGACATATATGGCACAAACCAAGAGGCATGGTGGTGAGATCATGGAGGAGAGAACCAAGGCCTCTGAAAATGATTAATGAAACTGCAGATCATGTAAAAAGACCTCCTTCCACTACCTTAGGGATTCTTTTTAGTGCCATGGATTCCTTTGTCAGTTCTTTGAAGCCTAGGGACCTCTTCCCAGAATAATAATTTTAAAAGCAAAAAATAAAATTCTTACTAGTACAAGTGAAACTAATTTTATTGAAATAATTTATCAAATATTTTTAGTTGTGATTTATCTTTTACTTGAGCTATAAGTAATATGCTAGAATTTTTGAGTGTCCATGGGCCTAGGGTTAAGAACCGGCAGAAGAAGTAATTCAATAGTGAATAGGAGGATTATCAGGGAAACCATCAGAGAGAGGTAAACTTCTTGTAACCTACCAGGTATCCACTCTTCTTCATCATGGGACGGGAGTATTATTAAATTGTGGCCGTAACTGTCAAGCCAAGATGCAACCCAGGGCTATACTCTTCCTGGCAGTATATCTGTACATCTTTCCTGGGATGAAGATGCTCAGACTTCACTTGATGCTCTTTTTATAGCTATTGTGTTCACGTTCTTGTTTTATATAGATATATCTCTATATAGATATTATCTATCTATGTATCTTCAAAATACCTTTTGTAAAAAACATGGCCAACAATTTTATTAAACCAGAAGAAAGGGCTGATAAGATCTCATTATGGTCAGAAGCCAAAGGAGTTTTTACCTTGGGTAAAGGCATGAGTCAGTTTTATCCCAGGTCTACAATCTAGCTCAAGAAAGGTAATTTTCAAAAGTCTTAGGACCTTCTTCATTTCCTGAAGGATGGCCTCACTCTGGATTAGAGGCTCCTATTCACAGAGGGAGAAGCACCTGATCTGAGGCTGGACCCTGCAGACCACAGCAGACACGGCTTTAGGTACAGCAAGGACAGCCGTGCTGGTAATATCAAAACACTGTTTGGGCATTGCGGTCGATAAGGGACAAAAAGAGCTGTGAGATATGCACCCAGTTCCTGTATTTTGGTGCCAAGAAAGGTCTACATCTTTGCAATTAAGGCTATCAAATCAGGTCTGGCACAGAAAAGGAAGTTATTCTTCATTTTGACAGATCCTAGGACAGTGATATTAACACATGTGACAAAAGAATGTGTTGGCCCCAAACAGAATGACCAACACAGAAAATGAAGCTTGAAGGAACAAAATTTATCACTTGATCATCACCATCCAAAGAGAAAATGGCTCTAGAGAACACAAAGAATCCAGTAAAATTATTTCATCAGGTTTTAAACAGCACATGACTGAAATAATCCTCCAAACCACTCTGCTTTTTTGGTTCTGATTTCTTGTTCACCAAGGATCTCCTGGTTCAGTTTCCCATTTTCCTTGATACCAGGAAGTTGCAGACAGCAAAAGCACTTAAGGAGACAGATTGGAAAAATCAATGCGATCAAATGAGCTTATTTCCCTAGACTTGCTTGCAGTCTCCCCACCTCCCCACACTGCTCCCTGGAGGTGAGAATTCTGAGAAAGCCCCATGACTTGCTCCAACACCTCCTGCATCTTTCCCTAATCATAAAGTAAGAGAACTAATATTTACTGAGTGCCAACTATGCATCAGATATTGTACTAATTTTTATTTACATAATTTCATTTAATTCTCAAATGATTATGAGGCAGGTATTATTATTTTCTTTTTACAAATGAAGAAACTGTGACTCAGAAAAGACAAGTAACTTGCCCAAGACAGTCAGTTTCTAAATGACAGAACTGGGAATCAATTCCTGCTCTCTTTGGCTCCGATGCTCGACTCTTTCCATTATTCATTCTGCCTAAAATTCCACCGGCAGAGCTTCTTCTCTTAAGTTTTTTATCCCTGTTTTAATGTACGATTCATATGCCCCATGGGAAGGTAACTAAGCTCTCACCTGCTTTTATGCTCCCTTTTAGAAGAAGGAAGAGGTGAAAGGGAGGAGGGGAATAGGGCACAGAAGAGGAGAAATCTCCAAGATGGAAAAAGCAGGTGAGAAACTGAGGTTACTGAAGACAGCGTTTTTCCTTAAGCGATAGGGATCACTTTATTTTGCTGTGAATGGTTTTCTAGATGAAGTTTTTCCCTGTGTGGTGTGCAATACATAATCCTTTCCTGATCTCACCAGTATCCTTAATAAAAATCTACACTACTAGCTGCAGGCGGTGGGCGAGAGGAATTGGCTGCAGGGTGAAAGTGAAGGCTTCCCAAAGAGGTCAGAGGGCATTCAGTTTGCAGCCCTGTCACTATTTTGATTAGGGATGGATCTCTATGCGTGCAGGTGCTTGTGCACTACAAATATTTTCTCTGCAGCAAAAATGACAAAGCATCATAAAATTCCCATTGAATCTTCATCTTTTCTTTTTTAATCATCCTCTTTCTTCCTCCAGTGTCCTCCTGAAAACTGTCTTATTGTGATTAAATGTATCAGTGTATGGAAGATGAGGTAGCTAGAAGCAAGTGAAGTTTTGGGCAACTGGAGAAATTTATGATGTTTTCTGCCAGTGATTCTGCTAAGGCAATGTGACAAGGCACAGCATAGTCAGCTGCTCTATCCTATAAGTTAGTTCTAAAAGTGAGAGTGCTGGAAAATACTAAATACATATACTTAAATCACTTAAGAATTTGGCCTGTCACCCAGATACATCGTAAAGCAATGTTGCTAGTTTATAAAGAGAACCACTTTGCAAAGCCAGCCAGTTTCACCCCAAGCATCCATGGAGAAATGTTCACTCCAACTGGCCTGAATTATTCATTTTGACCATATTTGCAAATAGACTGTTTAAAGAATGTCTTGGAAGGCATCACGTTTTATCAATATGATGCCATTTTTCCATGCCCTTTGGTGTTCATGGGAAGGGAGAGACAAACTCACAAAGATGAATATAATAACCATGAAAATCCAAAACTCATCTTAGCATTAGGAGGTGTTTCTCTACAAAAGAGGGGAAAGAACACAAGCAGAAGTGTGATGAAGTCTTTTGAAAAATAATTTAGCTCTTTGAAACAAAATAAACATGGATACATGACATTTTCTCTGTTAGTATAGAATCCAAATTCTTTAAATGGACAAATGAATAAATAAGAAAGTTGGAGTTGGGACTTATGCTGGCTCTGAGTAAAATGATAAAATAGAGGAGGTTTGTCTTCAATATCTTCCATCCACCCCATTCAGTAGCCTCCCCTGCCTGGTACCCTCATATACACTCCAGTCTTCCTTACCAATGAAATCTTGCTTTCAGAAAAGAGCTGATAGACTCTTTTACACCAAGAATTATGATTGATGAGATAATATCCCTCCCAGAGTCTGGCAGAGACAGCTAGTTCCCTACCAATAGTTACTCTGTGCAAATTCTCTCAAGTTAACAGAGCCCCACTTTCTAGCTGGGCACATGATTTCCCAGCCAAAAGTCTACAGGTTTCTTTGTAGCTAGTGGAAATATTATGTGGCACTTGTAAAAACTCCTATTGAAAAGTAGGGGACACAACCTGCTCCTCTGCCCTTCCTTCATACTGATAACTGATGGCTGGAGCTCTAGCAGCCATCTTGGGCCAGATTACATTCGTGTAACCCTTGACATGACAGAGTAGAGATGTTGATGAACTTTGGTCCCTGATAATATTAGAGCCATCATAGAAGCTCTGGAGTGTCTTCCTTGGGCCTTATTTACATAAGAGAAATAAATGTTTATTTGTATCTTAGCCAATTTTTAAGAGTCTTTTACTCATGTGAAAACCTAACACTGAGTTATAGTTTAATAGTTGTCATTATCTAGGCACAAAATGAATTCTAATAGTGACATTTCAAATTTCAGGACCTTTTTTTGATGAGAAAAAAAATTGAGAGGTTTTATGAGGCAAAACTGACTTATTAAATATACAGTTTTTCCTAAAAATCAGAAATAAAAAAGCTTGAAACTTTAAATACTGAGCCAATGGTTCTTAAGAAACTGATTCACAATACCTCCTTTCCTGGAATTTTTTTTTTTTTAAGAAAAAAATTAATTGACATTTTGCTTCAGAATGATAGAATCCTATTTTTTTCCATGAGATTTTGAAAGAGCTAGGAGGCATCATTGTTGTGCCAGTTATTAATGCACTGTCTCTGTATTCCATACTCTCTTTCCTATATCCATCTTTGTGATGCTGGCACTGAGACTCTGCACACCCTATTTCTGCTTTGCCAGCCAGCCTTGCATTATGATTTACCAATACTGGTAATGGGGGAAGAACGTGAGGTTAGAGGAGAGAGAAGACTTGTGTCTTTTTAAAGGGTTTCCTGCCTGCTTTTGGTTCTTGTATCACCCCAGCAATACTTCTTTATCTCAGCAAAAGCAGTTCTTTCCTGTAGCAGAAGGTGAAACCAGTTTACAGTTTTTGCAACATTTGCAAATCAGATTGATTTCCCCTCACCCAACAGAAGGCACCATCAGCTAGTCTGCTCTTCCTCTTTGGAAATCGGATTTTCAGCTCCATAGGGTGCTTCTTCTAAGTTGCTAAGTCGTAATAACTCAAACCTTTTCCCTCTGATCCTTCAGCCCTAGGAATGGTAGCTGCCACCTCCCTTATACAATAGTTCTCTCTTTTTACTTTGCTAGTTACCTAGGTAACAACTTCATTCCTGGTTAACAACTCTTTATATTCTCTCTGTTTAAATAACTGGTATGGTTTCTGTCTCTTGACTGATACAGCCACTCTCAGAATATAAGCAATAAAAATCTGTGATATTCAAGCTGCATATTACCTTACTATTGCAATAAACTCAAATGAATTATTTCATAGCAACTTAGAAAATAATATGATGCTTAATATTCAACCCCCAACTCATTCAGACCACTGAAAACATATCTTTATAATGTTTACACCATCACTAGCCTTCAAGAGCTAGAAAATGTTGCTCTTCCATTGTGATCAACTGAATTATACCATAAGGGGAAACCTGCCATTTTAGGCATATTCATATTCTTCTTAATTTTATATGATACTCTTCCTGTACTGACTACCCAGCCATATGGTCACCGCAGCCACAGAGGGAGTCAGAGTAAGGTAATCCCATTCATAGATCAGAGATGACCAGGAAGTGTTGAGGGGAGCTGGTCCAGTCACCCTGGTTGGTTCTCTCACTCCCTTCTGGGTAGCTCCTGGGCCAGTAGCATTTGCAGTCCTCAGTAATTCTGATATGCATGGACAAAAGAGCAACTGGGAACTAGAGGTGGTTGGGCTTGGGAAAGACAGGAGCAGTGTTTGAAAGGTAAAAAATGGAAACAGTTTCAGAAAAGCCATTTAGCCTGAGGCATGACTTCTAGGGAATCTGGGTGTCCATACTGACATTCCCAGGCTGATTTTGAATAGCTAATGCAAAATTTCCCCTTCCTTGTCTCTCCTTCACTGTGAAGAATTTTAAACCAAGATATAAGTTCTTTCACTTTTATTCCATCTAATTGTCAGGTGTAGACATAATAGTCTATGGTGTTAGGAAAGCTATGAAAACCAAAAATGGGAGAAATGCACCTTTATGCTTCTAAGTAGAGCCTTCTGCAAGGGCATTTTATGTTAAGGTTCATAATATCACCCTATGAAAGCTATTATTAGACCGAGCCTGTAATTTTCACTCTATATTGAGTATCCAAATCACAGAGTACTCAAGAGTCATAAATGCCACACAGGTATGACTGTGTAATTGTAATATTGACATTTGGAGTGATGGAGAACTGGTTATGGAAACCACCAGGATAGTCGCGTTAGAGGCCTATAATGTATAGAAATTCAAAGGATAGACAAAAAACTGGGAGAGTCAGCCATTGAATAACAAACAAATCTACACGCCATATTTTCTGACATCTGGGATAGTTCGATTCCAATAAAATAACTCTATTCCAATAGCTCTTTTTTAAGACTTTAAAGAAATGTTTCATAAGCCAGACCTGGCTCAGAGATATGCCCCTTTTGGCCTGCATAGAGTTAAAAATGTTTGAATTAGTTGCCATTATTTTAAAATTGAGAGATGTGACACAAAATTGGGATTTTTGGTTTCTTTTGAAAAATTGGAAGATCAGGCCTAGAGCCCATCTTCCAACGTGGCAACATCGAACATAAGCTGGGATATTGAGTAAGGGCTGAACCTATAGATCGGACAGCCAATCTGCACTCTTGCAAAGTTTCCCATCAGCCCCTTGTTCAATTCAAAATTCATGCTTGGGGCTTCCCTGGTGGCGCAGTGGTTTAGAGTCCGCCTGCCGATGCAGGGGACACGGGTTCTGTAACCCGGTCTGGGAAGATCCCACATGCCGCAGAGCAGCTGGGCCCGTGAGCCATGGCCGTTGAGCCTGTGCATCTGGAGCCTGTGCTCCACAACGGGTGAGGCCACAACAGTTAGAGGCCCGCGTACCGAAAGAAAAAAAAAAAATTCATGCTTGATTCTCAAACTCAATTGAGTTTGTGACCTTTTGTGATTCTAGCTTTAAAATTCCCTTTTCCTCCATTTTTCTCCTCAGTCAAATATTTGAAAATCACTATAAGGAGCACTTGCCCTCGGAAGACTGAGAACCCAGTTGAAGTCTTTTCTCTGGGAGACAACTACTAAAAACATGACGTACTCATTGGTAAAAACTCAGAAGGGAAACTTCCTAATGAAAGTTGAGTCAGGATGAAATACTTGGTTCAAGGAAGGAGAGAAATATCCAAGGCAAAAAAGAAAAGAACCAGTGACCTGAGAAAGAATTTTCATACATTATTAAAGGGTCATAGGAAATGATGAACCTAATTTCAGAAAGAAAAAAAAAAATTAAGCAGCCTGTGTTTAGATCAGCCACAGGAGAGATGATAGAAGGAAAAAAAGAAAAAAAGGAAGAAAGAAAGAAAGGAAAAAGAAAAACACAAACAGGCAAGAAATGTGTTTTGGAAACCATCTGAACTTTTTGGAAGCATTCCCATAATTATTTAGTTATCCATTGATATAATAAGAGCTACTCTTCTGTTTTAGTCAGGGCCCTTGATTAACCATTAAATGATTTCCCAAATGAAGAATGTTGGATATCTTAAGTTATTAGATTAAGAAAGAACCAGTCAATAAAAAGAACCATAAATAAGGTATTAATAATATAGACTATTGTTACATTTCCAAGATTTGGGCTGGAAATACTTCCTAAGAGACTTATGCTTCCTTGCAGGGATTATAGAATTTGGTGAACTTTTTCTTTCTGCCAAGCTGACCATTTTCTCAAGTACCATCTATGTTAGTTTAAACTGAAAATGTATAAGAACAGCACAGTACAGTAATTCCTTCTCATAAAGAATGAGATATCCGATATCCATTAAGTGTCTAAATTTGATGTATTATGATAAAAAATAATGGGGGAAAAAACTACACATACCCTTGTTTCAGTATTAAATTTTAAAAAGAATTACAAATAGATTCATTGTTTACCAGTTTCCATTATGTGATATGCTTGCACAGAGTTCCCACCGTCTTTACACTCTTGATTTACTGTCTCAGAGAGCTAACTCAGTGCAATATCTTTGGCAAAGACTTCCAAGCGACAGAGTATTAGTGTCAGAAGTGCAGTTACTAGACTAGTGCCTCCAGGTTAAAACAAACACAATGAAGAATATAGCTGCCTTTGATGGGATCTTCTTGGCCAAGATAGATTGGCATAAGACAGATGGGCCTCACTGTATTCTGAAGGAACCTTTTTTAACCACATCACCCACTTGTCCTACAAGAGCCTCAAAGTTGTGCCTTAGCTCTACCCACCTCCAGGAGGTCGGTGCCTCCCAAAGCCTGGTTAACACTTAAACTGATCATCATTACCATTCGTTACAGACATCAACACCCTTTGTTAATAATGCTCTTTCCACGCAAAGCTGTTTCTGAGGAAAGTCCCTGGGAAGAAAGTCAAAACCAGGATGGAGCCCAAAAGGCAAGGCTGGGTTTCTGCTGTGTGTAAATGAATGTGCCTCTTATTTCCTGGTACATTTAGCATGTCTTCTCTGGTGGTGACCCTGGAGTCTCGGTCGTTTGGGTACACCCACCAGCTGAAGGCTGTTTCTGAACAGGGGCTTTCTATTGCTCTTCTCCCCACATCTCTCATCCTCCTATGTAAATAAGTCATTAAAAAGCTATTGTCATTCATTCATCTCTGAATTTTGTGAACAAGGAACTCTTTCACAGGCCAGATGGTTTGAACTTGTCGATGGTTAGAATCCTCCACTACAACCTCTCATTGCTCAGGAAATCTTACAAAGGCTATCCCCTGCTGGAGAAAACCACTGAAAGGAGTCTCTTGGTGTCTAGGAGAAACTTGTTCATTCTCCAGGTCCCCAGAGCCCAGGCCAAACATAAAATGTGGTGACAGCTCTTTATTTGCAAACGTTCTTAGTTTGTACTTTAAATTTTTTGTAGTTTAAACTTTACTGAAAACCTCCTTCCACCCCATGCCCAATAAGTGTCAAATAGCAAGGAAGTCAGTGAGAGTATCAACTGCTTTGTTCTCTTTTCCTTTAACAAACAAAAGGAAGATCTGTGTGTATTTTAAGTCACACCTAGGATCGGAAAGATTGGAGTATTTGATTGGAAGAATTCAATTTAAAATCAATTCTGTGAATGCTGTTTTTTATTGTTTCTTGTGTTTTCAGCAGGCTTTTTTTCTCCCACTGCCTGTGCTCTCTTTCTCTTTGTTTCATTGTTCCCATTGTCTGTCTGTCTCCACTTTAAGTCTAGAAGGACAACCCAACACATGAAGGACAAGGTACCATCTGCAAGGGAGTGAAGAATGTGGCATCCTGTGGTTGACCTCACTGCTAATTTGCTCTGAAGACACAGACCAGCTTACCACTAGAAAAGTGTGTCTTATATTTCAACTCCGTTATATTCTGGAGAAAGCAGGATGAGAAGTGACGGGCCCAATCTAATCACATGAGTTCTCAAAAGTAGAGAACCTTTCCCCCATCTAGTGAAAGAGATGGGACAACTGAAGGAAAAAGGGATTCAAGTAGCCATTGCTGACTTTAAAAGAAGTGGAGGGAAGAGGCTGTGTGCAAGCAATGGGGGTGGCTCTAGAAGCTGGGAAGGACAAGGAAACAAACACAGGGTCTTCAAAAAGGGACACAGTCTGCTGACACCTTGATTTTACCCCAGGATACCCGTGTTGGACTTCTGACATAGAATGATAAGATAATGGATTGGGGTTCTTTTAAGCTGCTTATTTTATGGTATTTTGCTAAGGCAGTAATAGAAGACTAAAACACCCCAAAAGAAAGAGATCAGCATTGTGAATGGAGCCTTCTGCAAAAATGTTGCTCAACTACTTTTGGTCCCCCTGTGACCCAGAATCTTAATACTCAGCTCAGGGTCACCCAGCTCTAGTCTCCACTGGAAACCCTGCCAGGGTGACTCCATCCCAGAGGCCTTGCTGAGAAGCCCCAGTCAGCCCTCTACAATGAGAATTATAATTCAATTTACTCTACAGTAACGAAAACATAAATATTCACATAACATTATAGAATGGGTTCCAGTATCTCTCTTCAGCTCTTGTGAGAATCCTCAACCAGTGTGACTGAAAAAATAATCCTTCAGATTTTGCATTCTCCTCTGTGTGGTCTATGTGTCTTTCCCGTACACACTTCAAGCTTGCTCTCCCCTGTCCTCTTTGACTGTATTCTTTGTTTCTGTATCTGCATATTTGCAACTGGTAAAGCCTTTATTAACTGTTATCTTCAGAAACTTGACTTTAATACACTCTGCTCTTGGTTAACTGACTATATTTCTTGTCAAAGTGCTGCATGCATAATATTTTCCTTCTCTCCTTTTGACTCTGCCCTCAGGACCTCAGTCAGCCTTCTCTAACAATTGGAGGTGGATGTTTAAACCCTTCCTGGGTGGAAAAGGTTACTTCCAGTTTCGAGGCTGAGCTGAAAACACATTTCCATTTTGTAGAGTCATTTCCTATTTAAAATTGTAGGAATCAGAATATGCCACTTTGACATAAGGATTACTTTGAGCAAATGGGAAGGCAGATGGGTGAGATTATAGGTATATATATGAATGTATGTGTACGAGTGTAAGCGTATGTATATGTGAGTGTGTAGATGGTGAGTGGTTAGGTGTGGGTATGTACATGACTGTGAGTGGATGGGTGTGATATGAGTGTATGGATAGAGGTGTGAATTGTTAGATGTGGTATGTGTATGGATGGAAGTGAATGTGTATATGTACATGGGTGTCAGTGATTGGGGGGGTGTGAATAGGTGTGAGTGGAAGAGTGTGAGTGTGTATGTATATGGATGTGTATATATGAGTTTGTAGATGGATGTGAGTGGTTTTGTGTGTGTGTGTGTGTAGATGGGCAGTAAGGTGGGTAGTGGGTAAAGTGAGAAAGGGAAAAGAATGATGAATAATTTATATAAGTAATTGAGAAGGTATACTGGGAACAAATTATGAAAAGCCTTATAACGAATCGCAAGAATTTTGATTTCCCTATAGGAAATGGGGAACTTTTATAGAGTTTCTTATATATAACATACAACTGAAAAAAGATCATGAGTGAGGAAATCTGGAGAACATCAACATTTAACATCTAAAGACCAGGCAAAGGAAGTTCTTTGGTTTCCTAAAAGGATCCATTGCAGACTTTACTCTGCAAGTAAACTTTTAGTAGGAAAATAGATCCCTCTGGTTTATTAAATGCAATTTGTACCTAACTTCTTGAGACTATGTATACTACACAGAGCCAGACTTGTATGCTCCTTCCAATTCTGAAATTCTGTTTAATGTTGCTTCAGGCAGTTAGCTCCATGTTCCATCTTATGTTACTAGTAGTAGCTGACATATGTCTAAACATTTTTGCTAAAAATCTTGACAAATACTTCTGGACTAGAAAGTGAACTTCTGCTGTAGAATTTTGCTGCATTTAGACAGCACTTCAAGAATGAAAGAGTTTATTTACAACAGCATCTTCCCTTTGGATGCTAAATCAATTCCCATGCCTCTTTCTGTGTGTCATGGGCTCAGGTCATTAAAATCTTAATCAAGATTTCACTAACACGTCTGGGAAATAGAGTCCAAGTTCAAGCAACCTCTCAAATACATTGGTACAGTCTAATTTGCTAAGTAAAAGCAGAAAAAGTAGCTTACACCCAGAACCCAGTAATACTCTGTTAATCTCCACTTTAAAATACTTTTGCAATAAACTCAGGTCTGTTTTAAACACTTGCTCCAAAATGTCTATCAGCTACAGAATCTTGGGATATGTAACCTCTCTGTGCCTCAATTTCACCTTATGTTTGGTAGGATGATAATACCTTGCAGAGTTATTATGAGGATTAAAAGATAAAATAATTAGCACACTGTCTGGTAGGTGGTATGATATCATAATTGTTATTATATGGTTCTAATAGGTCTTCTGCCCCATATTTTCATAAATAATCCTGCAAGCTGAAAAATGTAATTAGAAGACTAACTATAGATTTTTAAAATTATTCTTCCTTTTAAAAAATATTCTGATGAATTCCAAAATTTTCATTCTGCAGCTAATTCAAATAACATTTTATTCATATTTCATTAAAAGACAATCCGACCTGTAGTCCTGAAAAGGAAAAAAAAATACTAAAAAGTTATGGGAAATATGAGTACATTTTTTTAAATTATCAGATCAAAGCAGTATGAAATATTATAATTATGGTGCTTGTCATACTCAGCCCCTGCTAAGGAAATCTGCCCCACCCCCTCAGCCGATAGGTGGCCCTGGGTGGTCATGTTCTGTAGCATATTATTCAACTCCTGATCCCCAACCCAAGCTGATTGTGTCAGAACTTGGGCATTGGACAAGGGCTATCCATCATATGCTCACCAGTAGTCTATGACATGAACAGATGAACTGGTTCAATCACAATTCCTCTCTTGAAAAAGATAACAGCAACGGTTGCTAAAGCAGAAAGGACACTGAGAAAGAGTTGTGAAGCTGAAGAACAGCAGCATGAAACATCACAACAAATAAATTATGCCTAAGAAGAAGACAGACTATGTAGAAGAGCTAAATATTTCTCCAAAGAAGACATACACAGATGGCCAAAAGGCACATGAAAAGATGCTCAGCATCACAAATTATTAGAGGAATGCAATTCAAAACTACAATGAGGTATCACCTCACACAAATAAGAATGGCCATCATCAAAAAGAGCACAAATAATAAATGCTAAAGAGGGTGTGGAGAAAAGGGAACCCTCCTACACCATTGGTGGGAATGTATATTGGTGCAGCCACTGTGGAGAACAGTATGGAGGTTCTCTAAAAAAATAAAAATAGAGTTACCATAGGATCCTGCAATACCACTCCTGAGCATATACCTGGAGAAAACTCTAATTTGAAAAGATATGTGTACCCCAGTGATCATAGCAGCATTATTTACAATAGCCAGACATGGAAGCAACCTAAATGTCCACAGATGAATGGATAAAGAAGATGTGGTACATATATACAATGGAATATTACTCAGCCATAAAAAGAAAAAAATTGGGTCATTTGTAGAGACGTGGATGGACCTAGAGAGTGTCATACAGAGTGAAGTACGTCAGAAAGAGAAAAGCTAATAATGTATAATAATGCATATATGTAGAATCTAGAAAAATGGTACAGATGATTTTATTTGCAAAGCAGAAACAGAGACAAAGACATAGAGAACAACTGTATGGATACCAAGGGGGAAAGAGGTGGGGTGGGAGGAATTGGGAGACTGGGATTGACACATATACATTATTGATACTATGTATAAAACAGGCAACTGATGGGAACATACTGTGTAGCACAGGGAACTCTACCTAATGCACTGTGGTAACCTAAACAGGAGGGAAGTCCAAAAGGGAGGGGATATCTGTATGTGTATGGCTGATTCATTTTGTTGTGTAGTGGAGACTAACACAACATTGTAAAGCAACCATACTCCAATAAAAATTAATAAAAAATAAAATAAAATAAAATAAAAAAGGAGATGTGGAATATATATACAATGGAATATTACTCAGCCATAAAAAGAATGAAATAATGCCATTTGCAGCAACACTGATGGACCTAGAGATTATCATACTAAGTGAAGTAAGTCAGACAAAGACAAATATCATATGATATAACTTGCATGTGGATTCTACAAAAAAATGATACAAATGAACTTATTTACAAAACAGAAATAGACCCACAGACATAGAAAACAAACTTATGGTTACCAAAGGGGAAAGCTGGGGAGGGAGATGGTGGATAAATTAGGAGTTTGGGATTAACAGATATAAACTACTGTATATAAAATAGATAAACAATAAGGACCTACTGCATAGCACAGAGAACTATATTCAATATCTTCTAATAACCTAATGGAAAAGTATCTGAAAAAGAATATATATACTTGTGTGTGTGTATATATATATATATATGTGTGTGTGTGTGTGTGTGTGTGTGTGTGTATATATATATACATATATATACACACACACACACACACACACACACACACATCACCTTGCTGTACACCTGAAACTAACACAACATTGTAAATCAACTACACTTCAATTTTTAAAAATTAGAAAAAAAAGTAGAATAGAAGGAGATGGAGTGACTGTGGGTGAAACAGGGTAGAGCATGGGAACAGGCCAATGTTGGAACACTCAGGTGAGCAACCATGAGGGGCTGTCACTACTGCCTGGGTGCAGAAGACATACAATGTTCTTTAGTCTTTAGATCTTGCACTATTTCTAGAGAATATCTGCACTCCTGGAGATTTGTGATAATTCTATTAGAAAATGGAAAAAGCTTGTCACAATGTTCCAAATAAGAAATGAGAAATTATATTCAGATGTTACTAATGTCTGTAATGTCAAATATAAAAGAGGAAGTGGGCCACCTCACAGGTGGAAAAGCAGTGACCAGGTCAGGCTTGCAGAGCTAGATTGTGGATAGGGCTCTTTCTTCACCTCTCCTAAAAAGGAAAGCAGGGTCGGGTCTCTAGTTCTATGCAGGCTTTTGAAACAATTCAAGAAAGAGACCTAATGAGTATAGAGCTGAAAAGCCAATAGGGATAATACCTGATTACTAACACTGAATAATCAGCAGAAATAAAAAGAACTTGGTTGAAAATTCCTTTGATTTCCCTCTAGAATTCTGAAGCTTTCATAAAAATTACCTATTCATTATTTTGGTGTTTGGTCTGGAGAACAGAGTCCACTCAACTCTTTGGCTAGGAATTCCCCTGGAACAGGTAGTTCTTGAGCTTCCTGAGGCCTGGCTGTTTGATTCTCCTGTGTTTCCATGCACAAGTATCCTTATAATAAATGCCCTAAGTACACTTGAGTCCACTAAGAAGGCCTGGCTGGAGCTGGATTTATTTAATAATTCATTCAGCCCAGAATGCTGCCTCTGGCAGTGGAGCCTGGAACAGATATTTTGGACATAATTTTTGAGTTCCCATTACCACGACCACCATTAGAGATATTTCCAAATAATCCAACCCTTCCATCTATGAGTTAATAGGCTATTATAGTACGTTTACTTCACGTATGTATCTGTTAGGATTGTGTGTCACTACAAATAAAAAGAATCCTACTTTAGTCACTTAAAGAAAGAGAGGCATATCTTTTTTTTTTTTTTTTTTGGTACGCGGGCCTCTCACTGCCGTGGCCTCTCCCGTTGCGGAGCACAGGCTCCGGACGCGCAGGCCCAGCGGCCATGGCTCACAGGCCCAGCCGCTCCGCAGCATGTGGGATCCTCCTGGACCGGGGCACGAACCCACATCCCCTGCATCAGAAGGCGGACTCTCAACCACTGCGCCACCAGGGAAGCCCCAAGAGGCATATCTTTTTATCAAAGTAAGAAATGTTTTTTGAAAAGAAGCAATCAGATTCTCAATAATACCAATGCTTCAGTGATGGTCTTGGCCTTTCCTTCATGGATGCAACTACTGTACTATTACTATGGCATTATTTGAATTATGTGATTCTACTATCTTCATATAGGACAGATGGACCAATCCTAGGGTCTAGCAGAGCTCTTTTCCTTTGTAGTTTTTCTGTAAAGGTTTGTGGTTATCCTAGCCTCCAGGTGAACTTTTCAGAGAATGCCATCAGCCAAGGTCCATGGGACACCAACAAGAGTCATTGTGAGCACCCTCTTCCTTTCATTCTCCTCCTTTACCTTTACTGTCCTTTTAGGCCCAGAAGTCCCATTTGCAAAGGCTACTCCACTAAAAGACATATATGGCAATTAACTCCTAGGTGACTAAAAAGGCTTTTCCTTTCTCTCTGTCTTGAGAATTATTTCATTATTCTGGATCCCAGGGTGGGAAGGCATAGATGAGATGCATTTAGTAAGTCTGCATTTACTTTCAGTGGGCTTTATAAATTTCTTGTTTTCACTTTTTCTGTTCACTGTTCTTTTCTCACAGTTGTCTTCTGAAGCTTCCATTTAAGTGTTGTAACTATTTGTTCATAGTTTTTCTAGTTTTCTGATATTTTGAATACCAGAATCTTATAATACCACAATTATATGGGAGAAATAGAATAAGCTGAACTATCTTAAGACATTATGAAATCACTATTTGAAAATGTATAGATTTTAAATCTGTCTTGTAAATATCATATGGAAGGATGACACAATTTTAGGCTACAAATTTTTCTCTCTTGATTAATTATAAAATTCCAGTTACAAAATTAAGATTGAAATAGATTCAGTTACTCTATATGTTATTAGATTGTTGGTGAATCACAACCTAACCTATTTTATTTAGTCACACAATGGATAGTGTCCATTTCAGTAATTACAGCTAGAATAGTGTTCCTGTGCTGCTTATCAGTAAGCATTTCCTGAGAGTCTCTGTTGAAAAGTTTATTTGGAAACTTCTTGTTACCCATAACCACCCCAATAGTTAAAATAATTAAACTCCACTTGACATGGTATTTGACATAGGAAATAGGCTAACTGAAGAGGAAAATGTGATTTTAATTTTTGTTGATTGAAATGTTATGTGTTTCATATATAATATGGTTCACTTGGAACTGAACAGATAAAGCAATCCAAGATTTATCTTATTTTAATATTGCACAATCATTTGGTATTTTTGAGAGAAAATGCCTTGAAGTGATTCAAATAATATGAAAACTAATTACTTACTACACATTTCTGATTTTAAAAAGAGCCACAATATAAATAATTTTTCACAAACTGTATGTATTTCCATCCTTTCAATGAATATATACACTTGGCGAGAGGCTGGAATCTTATTAGTTATATTTATTATCACTTTGGTGAGCACTCTGCTGCTAGTTGCGCGCACACACACACACACACCCCTCTATACATTTCTCTCCAAATTCCTTCTAGGACAAGAGAACAGACTGATAATCATTGTCAAAATCTTCATTTGGCAGCGAATCCATGCCAAGATTCCAGTCCATTTAGCATGTATTTGGTAATGATATGCTGGATTGTAACTAGGTCAGATGGTACTAATAAGGACAATTGTTGGCTAAACATTGAATTCTGAGTCTTTCTCCAACCGTGTATTTCTTCTATCTCCAATCCTCAATATTTTTCACTTTGTTCTTTGTTCATTTCACGGTAATTTTACTAAAATAAACTTTGACCACATCTTTCGACTTGGGAGAAGTCATACTGATAGTGAAGGCAGGTGAGATGATCATGAGGATGCCTTCCTTTGCCCCAGCTCTCCAACTAAGTTCTTGATCTTCTTGTGGGCTTGCATGGGAGATGTGGGGTTGGGAGAGGAGAGCAAGAGAAAAGGTAAAAGGGACTAGTAGACAGTCTAAAAAAAGGATTTAGTATTTTTTATCCCTGTATAAGTGTATTTGAATGATTTCACAGAAAAGTAAACATTTTATTTTACCCTAGTCATCTTCTTGTATTTTCTTTCTGCTCACTTTCTCCTCTCCTGTCTTTTTTGCTTTTTGCATCTTAATGCCTCTCCTTTCCCATATTCTTTCACACCTGTCTCCATTCTTCCAGTGATGTTGGAAAACTTCTTGTGATGTTTTGCCTGCCCTCCTAAGTGTACTGCCACGCAGGTGAATGGGGGTGCCTCACCATCCACATGCTGTTTCAGGCATAATGGGTGGATAACCACTCCCACTGCCTAATCTTTCTTTTTTTCAGAGCAGTCATATTCACCTACTTAAGTTATAAAACAAATCCTATACCTCCCCTGACTAAATGTTCCGTGGTTGTTGCACTATTCTCAAAATAAAATCCAAACTCTTGAACTTCTGTAAACTGGTGTGTCCCTAAGCCTCTGCTTTGGTCTCCATTTACTCTCTCCCACCTGTACTGTGCTTCATCCATGTTCACCTTTTGGTTCCTCAAATAAACCGAACTCGTTCTCACTCTGGGGTAGGTTAGGGGAGAGAGTGAAAAGGAGCTTTGCACATGCTCTTGCCACTGCCTAGAATCTTCCCCGTCTTTGCATAGCTTTCTCATTTCATTTTCCAGATCTCTGTTAAAATATCATTGACTCAAACAGACAGACCCTTCCTGACTACTCTTTCTCAAGTAATTTCTTTGTTTCTTCCTAAAACACAGAAACACACACATACACATGCAACATACAGAAACATGTGTGTGAACACATGCACACATGTACCACTGCCACCACCACTATCACAGTTATGTGCACAGTTATGACAATGCTGTTTATTTCCTTCACAGCTCTTACAGCATGTTTTTACCTTGTTTGTTTACTTGTGTAGTATTCTTTTCCTTCACTTGGATGTAACCTCCATGAACATTAGGGGCTCATTTGCTCTCTACATAGTTAGATGCCCAGCACCTAGTCCAGTGCCAGGCACTTTGTAGGCACTGACAAAATATGTTGAATGTTGAATGAGCTGAGTAAGATTAGTTTAATTTTAACCTAAATTTTTAAACAAGAATCAAGCTCATTAATTAAATAGATGAATAAAAACAGAAAAGGACTTTTGGAAAAAGGATTCAAAGCTAGTTTTGTGGTATTTTCTCAAGTCTTAGGAATATCTGACCATCTGACCCTTGTTTAATATTCCTAACAATGTTAACTCAAGGGATTAGTAATCTGCAGCAATATCTTTTTGGATCCACCTTCTAGAGTAATGAAAATTAAAACAAAAATAAACAAATGGGACCTAATGAAATTAAAAGCTTTTGCACAGCAAAGGAAATAATAAACAAAATGAAAAGACAACCAACAGAATGGGAGAAAATATTTGCAAACGAAGTGAGTGAAAGGGTTTAATCACCAAAATAGACAAACAGCTCATGCAGCTCAATATCAAAAAAACAAACAACCCAATCAAAAAATGGGCAGAAGATCTAAATAGACATTTCTCCAAAGAAGACATACGATGGTCAAAAATCACATGAAAAGATGCTCAACATCACTAATTATCAGAGAAATGCAAATCAAAACTACATCGAGGTACCACCTCACCCTGGTCAGAATGGCCATCATCAAATAGTCTACAAACAATAAATGCTGGAGAGGGTGTGGAGAAAAGGGACCCCACCTACACCATTGGTGGGAATGTAAACTGGTACAACCACTATAGAGAACAGTATGCAGGTTCCTTAAAAAACTAAAAATAGAGTTACCATATGATACAGCAATCCCAACCCTGGGCACACATCTGGAGAAAACCATGCTTTGAAAAGATACATGTACCCCAATGTTCATAGCAGCACTATTTACAATAGTCAAGACATGCAAGCAACCTAAATGACTATTGAAAGATGAATGGATAAAGCGAATGTGGTACATATATACAACGGAATATTACTCAGACATATAAAAGAATGAAACAATGCCATTTGCAGCAACATGGATGGACCTAGTGACTATCATACTAAGTGAAGTATGTCAGACAGAGAAAGACAAATATATCACTCATATGTGGAATCTAATTTTTAAAAATGATACAAATGCACTCATTTATAAAACAGAAACAGATTAACAGATTTCGAAAACAAAGTCACGGTTACCAAAGGGGAAACGCTGGGGTGGGGTGAGGAATAAACTAGGAGCTTGGGATTAACATATACACCTACTATATATAAAATAGATAACCAACAAGGACCTACTGTATAGCACAGGGAACTCTACCCAATATTTTGTAATAACCTATATGGGTAAAGAATTTGAAAAAGAATGAATATATGTATAACTGAATCACTTTGCTGTACACTTGAAACTAACACAACATTGTAAATAAACTATATTACAATAATTTTTCAAAAAGGGATTATCATTCTAGATTTAGGAGCATAACTACAGTCAGTCACTCATATCTGTGGGTTTTGCATCTGCAGAATCAACCAACATCAGATCAAAAATATTTTTTAAATGTCCAGAAAGTTAAAAAAAAAAAAACTTGAATTTGCCATACACTGGGAACTATTTACATATTATTTACATTGTATTTACAACTATTTACATAGCATTTACTTTGTATTAGGTATTACAAGTAATCTAGAGAGGATTTAAAAGTATACTGGAGGATATGCATAGGCCATATGCAAATATTACACCATTTTGTATAAGGGACTTGAGCATCCATGAATTTTGGTTCCCACAGGAGGTCCTGGATCCAAACGCCCAAGGATACTGAAGGAAGACTGTCTATTTACCAAATTTAAGAGAAAAGAGAATCCAGTCATTGGCTTGGACCAAGCCCTGGACCTTATGGTAAAGGCTGCTCATCAAGTAATGAGCAACGGGCATCTATGGCATAGAGCTCCCCCCAAGAACAGAGCTAGACAAGCACACCAGAGGTAGCCTTATGATTAGGTAGACACATGTATCGGGTGCTGTATGACTAGGTAGAAAACTGAAGGAAAAACACAGAGTTAGGCTTTCCTGAGCTGAGCTTATTCATATATTGTCTTTCTTGACCACATGCATTTTGAATACATATTACTTTCAAAGTTTAATTCTCCTTTGAAGTCATATTTCTTCTGAAGAGAGCCCCCCAAAGTACTGGGCACTCTGAGGAAGAACAGTTTCAAGGCCACAGTTCTTTAAATGTCAATGTATAATTTTGGAAGATATTTTATCAGAATTCCTTGAAGATTAGAACAAGTGTCAACAAACTAGGGCTCACTGGTCAAACCTGGCCAGCCGCCCACCTCTTTTTGTAAATCAGGTTTTACTGGAACAGAGCCATGCTTGTTCATTTATGTATTTGTCTTGACTGCTTTTGTCTATGGGGGCTAAATTATTTACTACGTGGCCATTTACAGGAAAAGTTTCCTAACCCCTGAATTAGAGCATACAAATGAGACTCCATTTTATTTTAACAGTGAAACATCCAATTATTAATCAATGTGAATCTACAAAATAGCACTCAGCGCAACCAGAATCCTACTAAATTTTGTTTGCAGAGAACTCCATTAGCCTCCTCTTAGAGGCTTCTCTGAAATAAATGTTTGGTTGCACTGCACTGTGGAAATTCTATTTGCAGTTTGTCATCACTTTTGAACTGTTAGCAACTTGCCTCCTTTACATTTTCCTTTCCTGTTGCCCCCAACACTGTGTGTGCCTCCTGCTGTACTTGTATACTGTACTATTTAGAAAAGCTTTCTCTATGTTTTTAAGACTCCATGGGAATCTCCACTGCTGCCTCAGGAAGGGTGCTCTGGAATCATTCACATTCTTCACCACTCACAACTTATTTCTTGAATTGCATATATGCCTGAAAATGTTTCATTCACCAGAGAGTTTGGGGAAATTACTTAAAATAATAATACTGATCAGAAAATCTACATAAGCCTCTTAGATAGCCTCATCCACCAGAGGGCAGACAGCAGAAGCAAGAAGAACTACAATCCTGCCGCCTGTGGATGAAAAACTACATTCACAGAAAGATAGGCAAGATGAAATGGCAGAGGGCTATATACCAGATGAAGGAACAAGATAAAGCCCCAGAAAAACAACTAAATGAAGTGGAGATAGGCAACCTTCCAGAAAAAGAATTCAGAATAATGATAGTGAAGATGATCCAGGACCTCGGAAAAAGAGTGGAGCCAAAGATCGAGAAGATGCAAGAAATGTTTAACAAAGACCTAGAAGAATTAAAGAACAAACAGAGATGAAAAATACAATAACTGAAATGAAAACTACACTAGAAGGAATCAATAGCAGAATAACTGAGGCAGAAGAACAGATAAGTGACCTGGAAGACAGAATGGTGGAATTCACTGCTGTGGAACAGAATAAAGAAAAAAGAATGAAGACAGCCCAAGAGACCTCTGGGACAACATTAAACACAACAACATTCGTATTATAGGGGTCCCAGTAGGAGAAGAGAGAGAGAAAGGACCCAAGAAAATATTTGGAGAGATTATAGTTGAAAACTTCCCTAACATGGGAAAGGAAATAACCACCCAAGTCCAGGAAGCACAGAGAGTCCCATACAGGATAAACCCAAGGAGAAACATGTAAAGACACATAGGAATCAAATTGGCAAAAATTAAAGACAAAGAAAAATTATTGAAAGCAGCAAGGGAAAAATGACAAATAACATACAAAGGAACTCCTGTAAGGTTAACAGCTGATTTCTCAGCAGAAACTCTACAAGCCAGAAGGGAGTTCCATGATATACTTAAAGTGATGGAAGGGAAGAACCTACAACCAGGATTACTCTACCCGGCAAGGATCTCATTCAGATTCGATGGAGAAATCAAAAGCTTTACAGACAAGCAAAAGCTAAGAGAATTTAGCACCACCAAACCAGCTCTGCATCAAATGCTAAAGGAGCTTCCTTAACTGGGAAACACAAGAGAAGAAAAGGACCTACAAAAACAAAACCAAAACAATTAAGAAAATGGTCATAGGAATATACCTTAAACGTGAATGGATTAAATGCTCCAACCAAAAGACACAGTCTTGCTGAATGGATACAAAAACAAGACCCATATATATGCTGTCTACAAGAGACCCACTTCAGACCTAGGGACACATACAGACTGAAAGTGAGGGGATGGAAAAAGATATTCCATGTGAATGGAAATCAAAAGAAAGCTGGAGTAGCAATACTCATATCCAATAAACTAGACTTTAAAATAAAAAATGTTACAAGAGACAAGGAAGGACACTATATAATGATCAAGGGATCAATCCAAGAAGAAGATATAACAATTATAAATATATATGCACCCAACATAGGAACACCTCGATACATAAGGCAACTACTAACAGCTATAAAAGAGCAAATTGACAGTAACACAATAATAGTGGGGGACTTTAACACCTCACTTACACCAATGGACAGATCATCCAAAATGAAAATAAATAAGGAAACAGAAGCTTTAAATGACACAATAGACCAGATAGATTTAATTGATATTTAGAGGACATTCCATCCAAAAACAGCAGATTACACTTTCTTCTCAAATGCACATGGAACATTCTCCAGGATAGATCACATCTTGGGTCACAAATCAAGCCTCAGTAAATTTAAGAAAATTGAAATCATATCAAGCATCTTTTCTGACCACAACGCTATGAGATTAGAAATAAATTACAGGGAAAAAAAAATTAAAAACACAAACACATGAAGGCTAAACAATACGTTACTAAATAACCAAGAGACCACTGAAGAAATCAAAGAGGAAATGAAAAAATACCTAGAGACAGATGACAATGAAAACACGATGATCCAAAACCTATGGGACGCAGTGTAAGCATTCTAAGACGGAAGTTTATAGCTATATAAGCCTACCTCAAGAAACAATAAAAATCTCAAATACACAATCTAACCTTACACCTAAAATAACTAGAGAAAGAAGAAAAAACAAAACCCAAAGTTAGCAGAAGGAAATAAATCATAAAGATCAGAGCAGAAATAAATGAAATAGAAACAAAGAAAACAATAGCAAAGTTCAGTAAAACTAAAAGCTGGTCTTTGAAAATATAAACAAAATTGATAAACCATTAGCCAGACTCAACAAGAAAAAAAGGGAGAGGACTCAAATCAATAAAATTAGAAATGAAAAAGGAGAAGTTACAACAGACACCACAGAAATACAAAGCATCCTAAGAGACTACCACAAGCAACTCTATGCCAATAAAATGGATAACGTGGAAGAAATGGACAAATTCTTAGAAAGGTATAACCTTCCAAGACTGAACCAGGAAGAAATAGAAAAATATGAACAGACCAATCACAAGTAATGAAATTGAAACTGTGATTAAAAATCTTCCAACAAACAAAAATCCAGGACCAGATGGCTTCACAGGTGAATTCTATCAAACATTTAGAGAAGAGCTAACACCCATCCTTCTCAAACTCTTCCAAACAATTGCAGAGGAAGGAATACTCCCAAACTCATTCTATGAGGCCACCATCACCCTGATACAAAACCAGACAAAGATACTACAAAAAGAGAAAATTACAGACCAATATCACTGATGAACATAGATGCAAAAATCCTCAACAAAATACTAGCAAACAGAATCCAACAGCACATTAAAAGGATCATACAGCATGATCAAGTGGGATTTATCCCAGGGATGCAACGATTCTTCAATATACGCAAATCAATCAATGTGATACACTATATTAACAAATTGAAGAATGAAAACCACATGATCATCTCAATAGATGCAGAAAAAGCTTTCAACAAAATTCAACACCCACTTATGATAAAAACTCTCTAGAAAGTGTGCATAGAGGGAAACTACCTCAACATAATAAAGGCCATATATGACAAACCCACAGCAAACATCATTCTCAATGGTGAAAAACTGAAAGCATTTCCTCTAAGATCAGGAACAAGACAAGGATGTCCAATTTTACCACTGTTATTCAACATAGTTTTGGAAGTCCGAGCCACAGCAATCAGAGATGAAAAAGAAATAAAAGAAATACAAATTGGAAAAGAAGAAGTAAAACTGTCACTGTTTGCAGATGACATGATACTATACATAGAGAATCCTAAAAATGCCACCAGAAAACTACTAGAGCTAATCAATGAAGTTGGTAAAGTTGCAGGATACAAAATTAATGCACAGAAATCTCTTGCATTCCTATACACTGATGATGAAAAATCTGAAAGAGAAATTACGAAAACACTTCCATTTACCATTACAACAAAATGAATAAAAAATGTAGGAATAAACCCACCTAGGGAGACAAAAGACTTGTATGCAGAAAACTATAAGACACTGATGAAAGAAATTAAAGATGATAAAAACAGATGGAGAGATATACCATTTTCTTGGATTGGAAGAATCAATATTGTGAAAATGACTATACTACCCAAAGCAATCTACAGATTCAATGCAATCCCTATCAAATTACCAATGGCATTTTTTACGGAACTAGAACAAAAAATCTTAAAATTTGTATGAAGACACAAAAGACTCCGAATAGCCAAAGCAGTCTTGAGGGAAAAAAATGGAGCAGGAGGAATCAGACTCCCTGACTTCAGAGTATACTACAAGGCCACAGTAATCAAGACAATATAGTACTGGCACAAAAACAGAAACATAGATCAATGGATCAAGATAGAAAGCCCAGAGATAAACCCACACACCTATGGTCAACTAATCTATGACAAAGGAGGCAAGGATATACAAGGGAGAAAAGACAGTCTCTTCAATAAGTGGTCCTGGGAAAACTGGACAGCTACATGTAAAAGAATAAAATTAGAACACTCCCTAATACCATACACAACAATAAACTCAAAATGGATTCGAGACCTAAATATAAGACTGGACACTATAAAACTCTTAGAGGAAAACATAGGAAGAACACTCTATGACATAAATCACAGCAAGATCCTTTTTGACCCACCTCCTAGAGTAATGGAAATAAAAACAAAAATAAACAAATGGGACCTAATGAAACTTCAAAGCTTTTGCACAGCAAAGGAAACCATAAACAAGACGAATAGACAACCCTCAGAATGGGAGAAAATATTTACAAACGAATCATCAGACAAAGGATTAATCTCCAAAATATGTAAACAGCTCATGCAGCTCAATATTAAAGAAACAAACAATCCAATCCAAAAATGGGCAGCAGACCTAAATAGACATTTCTCCAAAGAAGACATACAGATGGCCAAGAAGCACATGAAAAGCTGCCCAACATCAGTAATTATTAGAGAAATGAAAATTAAAACTAAATGAGGTATCACCTCACACCAGCTAGAATGGGCATCATCAGAAAATCTACAAACAACAAATGCTGGAGAGGGTGTGGAGAAAAGAGGACCCTCTTGCACTGTTGGTGGGAATGTAAATTGATACAGACACTATGGAGAACAGTATGGAGGTTCCTTAAAAAACTAAAAATAGAATTACCATATGATCCAGCAATCCCACTACTGGGCATATACCCAGAGAAAACCATAATTCAAAAAGACACATGCACCCCAATGTTCATTGCAGCACTATTTACAATAGCCAGGTCATGGAAGCTACCAAAATGCCCATCAACAGACGAATGGATAAAGAAGTTGTGGTACATATACACAATGGAATATTACTCAGCCATAAAAAGGAACCAAATTGGGTCATTTGTTGAGACGTGGATGTATCTAGAGACGGTCATACAGAGTGAAGTAAGTCAGAAAGAGAAAAACAAATATCGTATATTAACACATGTGTGTGGAACCTAGAAAAAAGGTACAGATAAACCGGTTTGCAGGGCAGAAGTTGAGATACAGATGTAGAAAACAAACGTATGGACACAAAGGGGGGAAAACCACGGGGTGTGGGGATGGTGGAGTGATGAATTGGGTGATTGGAATTGACATGTATACACTGATGTGTATAAAATTGATGACTAATAAGAACCTGCTGTATAAAAATAAAATTAAATTAAATTTAAAAATTTTAAAAAATAGAATAAAATAATATATATTTAAATTATATAGATCCAGAGAAGAAACAGCCATATTAAGGTCCAGTTTGTGAACCAAGTTCTCTTAGAAATAATATATAAGATTCAATTTCTAAAACAAGTTGGAAAATGCAACTGACAGAAATGATAGCTTACATTCTCAGGCTCAAAAGAAATGTATATTTATGACGGTGATAGCAAACTTGGAAAGACTGAGGAAATGTTTTTCCTTATTAAACATTTGAGTGCTGATAATTTTCTGTCAATTCATAGGAATGCATAAAAACTTTTAATCTGATGCTTATTTTATCAGGCATAGGGTTTCTTTTCTCTGTAATTGTGAGACATACACTGTTAAACAGGCAATAGAGTAGAGATTATATTAAGTATTGTTTCCTTACAGAAATTATGAACAAAGAAATATTTTCCTCCCACTTTCCTTGTCTAGAACAGTGTCTGGAATACAGTAGACACTCAATAAATTATCGAACGAATGAAAATTAAGTTCAAGCTACATTCTGTGTAAATGGGTTTGAAAAATACATCCCTTTTCCTGGGATTATCATTCTTGATTAAATTTATAACTGTATATTTTTGGCTTTTGCTTATTACAGAATTGCTTAAAGTCAGATTACTGCCTAGGTGAAGATTTGGACAACATACAAGACAGAATGCCCAACCCTATTAAAACTCTTGTGCGTGGTTCCACTGGCAAGCAGTCATGGAAGGACTCAACTTGTATATCTCTTTTGAATATTTGTTTCATTGCATGCAAGCCAAGATGAGCTGGCTTATTAAAAATTAATGATGCCAATAAAGACAAATAAATAGATTAATGTAGCCGAATAGAGTCCAGAAATATGGCTGATTCACATATGTGATCAATTCTTTTTTGACAAAGATGCCAAGACAATTCAATAGAGCGAGGAAAATCTTTTAAACAAATGATGGTGGAACCACTGGATTCATGTAGCAGAAAAATGAATATCAACCATCTACTGTCACCAAACACAAAAATTAACTCGAGGTGGATCATAGAACTACATATAAAAATTAAAACTATAAAGCTTCTAGAAGAAAGTATAGGAAAATACTTTATGACCTCAATATTTTCAAAGAGTTCTTAGACAAAACACAAAAAGCACTAAACATAAAAGAAAAAGAATTTAAAATTTTACTTCATATAAATTAGAAACTTCTACTCTTTAAAAAATACCATTAAGAAAATTAAAAGATAAGCCACAGATTGGGAAGAAATGTTTTCAATACATATATTTGACACATATATGGCAAGCAACCCAATATGGGTTGCCTAATTCGGGCAAAAGCTTTGAATAGATTATTCACAACAGAAAACGTATAAAATATCAACAAGCTCATGAAACAATAGTATATATCATTAGTTGTTGTTTGTCAAGAAAATGCAAAATAAAACCACAGAGATACCACTGTACACACACTAGAATGGATAAAATTTTTAAAATTACCAATACCAAGTGTTAGGATGTGAAAAAACCAAAACTCCCATATATGCCTGGTGGGCATGTGAAACATTACAACCACTATGCAGAACCATCTGGTAATTTCTCATAAAGTTAAATATATATCTACCTAATGATATGGACATTCTATCCCTAAATAATTATCCTAGAGAAATGAAAATATATGTCCACAAATAGAATATAAAACAAATGTTCATAACAGCTCTTAACAGTGAAAAACTGGAAACAACATAAATACACATTAACAGGTAAATGGATAAACCAATTATGGCACATTCATACTACAGAATATTACTCCACAATAAAAATGAACAAATTACACACAATGACATAGATCTCTTTCAAACATATTATACTGAATAAAAGAAATCATATGCAAAAGAGAATATACTGAATTATTTCATTTATATGAAATTCTAAACAGGCAAAGCTAATCTGTGACAGAAAGTAGATCAGTGATTACTTGGTGGGTAGGTGGGTAGAGAATGAAATACAAAGTTAATGGACATATTCTTATATTTTATCATTGGTGGTAAAATGGATGTAATCACTTGCAAAACTCATCAGATTGTGTACTTAAAATGGGTGCATTTTATTGTATGTGAATTATGTATCAATAAAGATGATATAAAAATAAAAACACATTTAAAACGGGCAAGAAATATGAATAGATACTTAACAAAAAAGAGATGCAAATCTCCAACAAGCTTGTGTAAAAATGCTTAACTTCATTAGTCATGAAGGAAATGCAAATTATAACCACAATGACATATCATTTCATGCTCCTTATAAAGATAAACATATGTCTACCCTATCATCCATCAGTTTTAGTCCTAGGTCTGAACCCAAGATAAATGAAAACATATGTCCACCAAAAGACTTGTGCAAGAATGTTTAAATCAACTTTAGTTATAGGAGACCCAAACTGGAAACAAACCAAATATCAATCAATAGGAAAATAGATAAACAGATGTGGAATAATTCTATACTGCATTAATACTCACCTATAAAAGGAACTGAACTACTTATATACACAGCAACAGGAACAATCTCAAAAACATTCTGCTGAGCCAATGAAGTCAGATACAAGAATACATACTGTATGATTCTACTCATATAGAATTCATGAACGGCCAAATTATTCTCTAGTAATAGAAATCAGAACAGTGGTTGCCTAAGGAGGGGAGACTGACTGGAAGGGATGTGAGGAAACTTTCTGAGTGATAGAAATGTCCTATGTCTTGATTAAGGTGATGGTTTACATGGTTGTATATATATATCAAATTCATTATTTTTTTAGGAACTTGAATTTAAACTTAAGATCAGTTATATTTCACTCCATGTGAATTTTATCTCAATTAAAAAAAAACTACCAAGTCAACTGAGTAACTATAGCCTTTATCACCCCTTTTCTTTCATGGATAATCTGGTTTATAAACATATAATTCTGAATTTATGTTAAAAACATATTTTATCAACTTTTCTTAAGAAAATTTTAAAAATCATCCCTTTAAATGGAATTTGATTCTTTTAGCCATTAAAACATTTAATCCATAGTTCAATTATTGTCAGAATCATCCAATGAAGTAAAACAATATTTGTTCATTTGTTAAGTAGTATTTGAGGGTTTTTTTTAACTTAAGAATTGGTTACTTTTCTTTGGATTCCTTTTCTATAGCAAGGAAATATTACTACATAGTGGTGAGAAGGAAGTGGAAGAGATCAAGATTATTATTGCTAGTTGAAAGGTAAGATTTGAGACAGACAACCAAGAAAGAACACCTTCTGGGAGACTCACCTTGTATCATTTTTTCTTCATCTTTCTATTTTGGCTTTTGTCATGGCCTGCTGAACCCCTCAGTGAGGGAGCTGGTGGAAACAGGAGCAGACTAGCTGGGAGCTCCACGATTCACATCCCCTCTTGCAAGAGTTCATGTAGTATGTGAGGCTGGCTGCCTGGAACAGGAACCCCAGCCTTTGTTGCCAGGATGTATCCTGGCAACCTGTCAACAAAAGGGACAGGACTGAGTTCTATAGTAACAGATTGGAAAACTCCGAAACAAGGGGTGAAGAAACTCAGAAACAGACAGCAAAATAGGTATGGATCTCAACTTTCTTTGAAGTTGACTCTGGGAGTTTTACCAGTGGACTAAACATCACAGAAAGGGAGGCAGATTAATCTAAGTCACAAGGCTCTTCTTGGCAATGGAATGGGGTGGAAACACTTTTTTTTCCTAAGGAAGAAAAAAAATTACTGATTGTCCTATTGATTTTTTCTAGGGTCTTTAAAAAGTATCATCTATATAGGAATGCTTGGCCTCTTCTAAAAGAGGGAGATGGATATTCTCCATGGTTCTCAAAGTGTGCGTTGGTCCAAAATATAATGAAATGCAAGATGCAGAAGATAATTAGTTTATTTTCTAATGTGTCTTAAAATATAGAAAACATTTTTAAAAACTAAGGTCAACATTTAAAAATGTATCTAAAATAAAGATTTTTTAAAACCCTACATATAAAAAGACTCTGAGATATTAAGCTAATCATAGTACAATCCTAAAAACATTATTTTTAAAACTCTGTATTAAACCTGATGAGGTAGAAAAGTTTATTAACATAGGAAAAAGTCCATAATATATTTCTAAACGAAAAAGAGAAGCTACAAAGCAGAATAAATAATATGATCTCATTAAAATGTGCGTGTGTGTGTCTGTGTATGCAAGCACATGCCCACATGCATGAGCTGAAAGAACATACACTAAAATGTTAACAGCAGTTAGCACTGGATGATGAAATTAAGAAACATTTTATTACATGTTCTTTAGGGCTAGGAATTAGGGGAAATAACTCTAAATTTCAAGATTCCAAAATCCTGGACTTCCCTGGTGGCACAGTGGTTAAGAATCGGCCTGCCAGAATAAAGAAAAAAGAATGAAAAGAATTGAGAACAGTCTCAGAGACCTCTGTGACAACATTATATGCACCAACATTCTAATTATAGGGGTCCCAGAAGAAGAAGAGAAAAAGAAAGGGTCTGAGAAAATATCTGGAGAGATTATAGTCGAAAACGTCCCTAAAGGAAACAGTCAGTCAAGTCCAGGAAGGGCTGAGGGTACCATGCAGGATAAACCCAAAGAGAAACATGCCAAGACACATATTAATCAAACTATCAAAAATTAAATACAAGGAAAAACATTAAAAGCAGCAAGGGAAAAGCAACAAATAACATAAAAGGGAATCTCCATAAGGTTAACAGCTGATCTTTCAGCAGAAACACTGCAAGCCAGAAGGGAGTAGCAGGACATATTTAAAGTGATGAGAGGGAAAAACCTACAACCAAGATTACTCTACCCAGCAAGGATGTCATTCAGATTCGATGGAGAAATTAAAACCGTTACAGACAAGCAAAAGTTAAGAGAATTCAGCACTACCAAACCAGTTCTACAACAAATGCTAAAGGAACTTCACTAGACGGGAAACACAAAAGAAGGAAAAGACCTACAAAAACAAACCCCAAACAATTAAGAAAATGGTAATAAGAACATACATTCAATAATTACCTTAAATGCAAATGGATTAAATGCTCCCGCCAAAAGACATAGAATGGCTGAATGGTTACAAAAACAAGATCTGTATATAGGCTGTCTACAAGAGACCCACTTCAGACCTAGGGACACATACAGACTGAAAGTGAGGGGACGGAAAAAGATATTCCATGCAAATGGAAATCAAAAGAAAGTTGGAATAGCAATTCTCATATCAGACAAAATAGACTTTAAAATAAAGACTACTACAAGAGACAAAGAAGGACACTACATAATGATCAAGGGATCAATCCAAGTAGAAGATATAACAATTGTAAATATTTATGCACCCAACATAGGAGCACTTCAATATATAAGGCAAATGTTAACAGCCATAAAAGAGGAAATCGACAATAACACAATCATAGTAGGGGATTTCAACACCCCACTTTCACCAATGTACAGATCATCCAAAATGAAAATAAATAAGGAAACACAAGCTTTAAATGACACATTAAACAAGATGGACTTAATTGATATTTATAGGACATTCTATCTAAAAACAACAGAATACACTTTCTTCTCAAGTGCTCATGGAATATTCTCCAGGATAGACCATATCATGGGTCACAAAACCTTGGTAAATTTAAGAAAATTGAAATCATATTAAATATCTTTTCTGACCACAATGCTGTGAGATTGGAAATCAATTACAGGAAAAAAACTGTAAAAAATACAAACACATGGAAGCTAAACAATACACACCTAAATAACCAAGAGATCACTGCAGAAATAAGAGAGGAAATCAAAAAATACGTAGAAACAAATGACAATGAAAACACGATGACCCAAAACCTATGGGATGCAGCAAAAGCTGTTCTAAGCGGGAAGTTAGCAGCAATATGATCCTACCACAAGAAACAAGAAAAATCTCAAATAAACAACCTAAGTCTACACCTAAAGCAATTAGAGAAAGAAGAAAAAAAAACCTTAAAGTTAGCAGAAGGAAAGAAATCATAAAGATCAGATCACAAATAAATGAAGAAGAAATGAAGGAAACAATAGCAAAGATCAACAAAACTAAAAGCTGGTTCTTAGGGAAGATAAATAAAATGGATAAACCATTAGCCAGACTCATCAAGAAAAAAAGGGGGAAGACTCAAATCAACAGAACTAGAAATGAAAAAGGAAAAGTAACAACTGACACTGCAGAAATACAAAGGATCATGAAAGATTACTACAAGCAACTGTATGCCAATAAAATGGACAACCTGGAAGAAATGGACAAATTCTGAGAAAAGCACAACTTTCTGAGACTGAACCAGGAAGAAATAGAAAATATGAACAGACCAATCACAAGCACTGAAATTGAAACTGTGATTAAAAATCTTCCAACAACAAAAGCCCAGGACCAGATGGCTTCACAGGCAAATTCTAACAAACATTTAGAGAAGAGCTAACACCCATCCTTCTCAAACTCTTCCCAAAAAATTGAAGATAAAGGAACACTCCCAAACTCATTCTACGAGGCCACCATCACCCTGATACCAAACCACACAAAGATGTCACAAAAAAAGAAAACTATAGGCCAATATCTCTGATGAACATAGATGCAAAAATCTTCAACAAAATACTAGCAAACAGAATCCAACAAAACATTAAAAGGATCATAATCCATGACCAAGTGGGATTTATCCCAGGAATGCAAGGATTCTTCAATATATGCAAATCAATCAGTGTGATTCACCATGTTAGCAAACAGAAGAATAAAATCCATAAGATCATCTAAGTAGATGCAGACAAAGCATTCAACAAAATTCAACACCCATTTATGATAAAGACTCTCCAGAAAGTAGGCATAGAGGGAACCTACCTCAACATAATAAAGGCCATGTATGACAAACCCACAGCCAACATCGTTCTCAATGGTGAAAAACTGAAACCATTTCCTCTAAGATCAGGAACAGGACAAGGTTGCACACTCTCACCACTATTATTCAACATAGTTTTGGAAGTTTTAGCCACAGCAATCAGAGAAGAAAAAGAAAAAAAGGAATCCAAATTGGAAAAGAAGAAGTAAAACTGTCACAGTTTGCAGATGACATGATACTCTGCATAGAGAATCCTAAGGTTGCTACTAGAAAACTACTGAAGCTAATCAATGAATTTGGTATAGTAGCAGGATATAAATTAATGCACAGAAATCTCTTGCAGGCCCATACACTAATGATGAATAATCTGAAAGAGAAATTAAGGAAACATTCCCATTTACCATTACAACAAAAAGAATAAAATACCTAGGAATAAGCCTAAGGAGATGAAAGACCTGTATGCAGAAAACTATAAGACACTGTTGAAGAAATTAAAGATGATACAAACAGATAGAGAGATATATCATGTTCTTGGATTGGAAGAATCAACATTGTGAAAATGACTATACTACCCAAAGCAATCTATAGATTCAATGCAATCCCTGTGAAACTACCAATGGCTTTTTCACAGAACTAGAACAAAAAATTTCACAATTTGTATGGAAACACAAAAGACCCTGAATAGCCAAAGCAATCTTGAGAAAGAAAAATGGAGCTGGAGGAATCAGGTTCCTGGACTTCAGACTATGCTGCAAAGCTACAGTAATCAAGACAGCATGTACTGGCACAAAAACAGAAATATAGATCAATGGAACAGGATAGAAAGCTCAGAGATAAACCCAAGCACATATGGTCACCTTATCTTTGATAAAGGAGGCAAGCGTATACAATGGAGAAAAGACAGCCTCTTCAATAAATGGTGTTGGGAAAACTGGACAGCTACATGTAAAAGAATGAAATTATAAAACTTCCTAACACTGTACATGAAAATAAACTCAAAATGGATTAAAGACCTAAATGTAAGGCCAGACACTATAAAACTCTTAGACGAAAACATAGGCAGAACACCTATGACATAAATCACAGCAAGATCCTTTTTGACCCACCTCATAGAGTAATGGAAATAAAAACAAAAATAAACAAATGGGACCTAATGAAACTTAAAAGCTTTTGCACAGCAAAGGAAACCATAAACTAGACGAAAAGACAACCCTCAGAATGGGAGAAAGTATTTGCAAACAAAGCAACTGACAAAGGATTAATATCCAAAATATACAGGTAGCTCATGCAGCTCAATATCAAAAAAACCAACAACCCAATCCACAAATGGGCAGAAGACCTAAATAGACATTTCTCCAAAGAAGATATACAGATTGCCAACAAACACATGATAGGATGCTCAACATCACTAATCATTAGAGAAATGCAAATCAAAACTACAATACAGGGGCTTCCCTGATGGTGCAGTGGTTTAGGGTCCGCCTGCTCATGCTGGGGACACGGGTTCGTGCCCCGGTCCAGGAGGATCGCACGTGCCGCGGAGCGGCTGGGCCCGTGAGCCATGGCCTGCACGTCCGGAGTCTCTGCTCTGCAAAGAGAGAGGCCACAACAGTGAGAGGCCCGCGTACTGCAAAACAAACAAACAAACAAACAAAACAACAAACTACAATACAGTATCACCTCACACCAGTCAGAATGGCCATCATCAAAAAATCTAGAAACAATAAATGCTGGAGAGGGTGTGGAGAAAAGGGAACCCTCTTGCACTGGTGGTGGGAATGTAAACTGATATAGCCGCTATGGAGAACAGTATGGAGGTTCCTTAAAAAACTAAAAATAAAACTACTATACGACCCAGCAATCCCATTACTGGGCATATACCCTGAGAAAACCATAATTCAAAAAGAGTCATGTACCATAATATTCACTGCATCTTTATTTACAATGGCCAGGATATGGAAGCAACCCAAGTGTCCACTGACAGATGAATGGATAAAGAAGATGTGGCACATATATACAATGGAATATCACTCAGCCATAAAAAGAAACAAAATTGAGTTATTTTTAGTGAAGTTGATCAACCTAGGGACTGTCATATAGAGTGAAGTAAGTCAGAAAGAGAAAAACAAATACCGTATGCTAACACATATATATGGAATCTAAAAAAAAAATGGTTCTGATGAACCTAGGGGCAGGACAGGAATAAAGACACAGATGTAGAGAATGGACTTGAGGACACAGGGAGGGGAAAGTGTAAGCTGGGATGAAGTGAGAGAATAACACTACATATATATACTACCAAATGTAAAATAGATAGCTAGGGGGAAGCAGCTGCATAGCACAGGGAGATCAGCTCGGTACTTTGCGACCACCTAGAGGGGTAGGATACGGAGGGTGGGCAGAGACGCAAAAGGGTGGGTATACGGGGATATATGTATACATATAGCTGATTCACTCTGTTATACAGCAGAAACTAACACAACATTGTAAAGCAATTATACTCCAATAAAGATGTTAAAAAAAAAAAAAAAGAATACGCCTGCCAACGCAGGGGACATGGGTTCGATCCCTTGTCTGGGAAGATCCCAAATGTGGAGCGGAGCAACTAAGGCCATGCACCACAACTACTGAGCCTGTAGTCTAGAGCCCGTGTGCTGCAACTACTGAAGGCTGCGTGCCACTACTACTGAAGCCCACACGCCTAGAGCCGGTGCTCCGCAAGAGAAGCCACCAGAATGAGAAACCTGTGCACCACAACAAAGAGTAGCCCCCGCTTGCTGCAAGTAGAGAAAGCCCACACGCAGCAACAAAGACCCAACGCAGCCAATAAATAAATATATAAAAATAAACTGCACATAAAAAAGAAAAGATTCCAAAATCCTGCCCCTCACCCCCAGATAACTGAATTGGTATGTATAAGTAATTCACAGGACTATTAATTCTGTTGAAATGACTTCAGACCACACAATCTAAAAGACCTCACTGGATAATGAAGTTTCACATCGAACACTATATATTGTTCTAGAGATGAGCAGATAAGTCCTCTACAGAGATTTATAGTTATCTCAATTATACTATCACATTAAATAGTTCCAATTTGGGTGCTTTTCTCCTGAAAACTTTCATAAGATGCCATATATTGATGATAAAGCATGTCTAAAATGATTAAAGAGCTGCTATGAGAGTGACTAAATATTGAGATGGCGAAAGAAAACTTAGTTTTACATTTGGCTTCTTACAAACTTGTGGGTCCCTCGTTAACATATTTCTTACTTTATACAAACTGCATGCTTTCTTGGCTCTATTGTGAGCTAAACAAGATATTTCTCTAAAGAAGTTGTCCAATAAATAAACACCATCCCAAATGCACACACAGTATTCAGTCTAGTGGCCAGCTATTTGGGCCAGATGGCAGAAGAACAAATAGGAAATGCTGGCCTAGGACAGGACAATCCCGGGAAAACACCAGGAGAGCAGATATTTCCATGCTAAAATAGGGCAAAAAGTTCTTTATCTGGACTAGAGTGACTGGTCTCAGGAGGCCTGAGAATAACAGCTCTTCCAGCAGTGGGCACATGTGTTAGCTGGGTCACTAATGGTGCATTCACAGCCCTCTCTTCCCTTAGTGGGGTTGCTGAGTGGCCAGCTGCTTTTCTGCATTCATCGGAGATGCTTCGGAAAGTGACTGGAGAGGAACCTTTGTTTTCTTCCAAATTCTGGACCCATTTGAAATTCTTTGGTTTGTAGTTTCAGCTTAAACTGAACTTCCTGGTGTTCAAATCTATTTCATCTTGGCAAAACAGGCCTTCCTAGGTATCTTTCTCTTCTCTCTCTCTCTCTAACTTTTAAAGGAACAAAAACTTTTAAGCAGCTTATTTAAAAAAAAGAAACCACCAAGCTCAAAAAGCCATCTTGGACATCACATAGCTTTACAACACAATCTTTTGATGAGTTAAGTGTAAATGAAGCAGAAACATATGGATTCCATTTCCTATAAATCACACGTGATCCTCAAAAAGCAAGGGAGAATGTACTCAGCACAGTGTATTCTGTTTTGTTGAACTCAAAACATCTGAAGAATACTTGGAGGCTGATGGATCCAAAATATTTATGCATCTCTGTTTATAACCTTGGGGGAAAAAGAAGCCCTTATGCATGGTGACAGTTAAACTGCTCACATGTGCTAAGTGGGCAACCAGCAACCAGGGCAAGCTTAAAGATAATGGTATTCCTTCTTCTGTTCCCACTCCAGACACTCAACTCAACCTCAGATCAAAAACACTGAAGTCCTTACTTAAACAGAGCTAGTCAGGTTTGGTATTGCTTGAGCTATTCTCCCCTAAAACAAGCAAGTTATTTCAAGCTATTTGACTTCCAATCATGTTTTTGTCACTGTAGGATATGCCAGCCTCCACCAAAAATCCAGATCTGACCCCTTGTGGCAACAGCCCCACCACAAGGAATTCTGGCTTATTTTCCCCTCATAAAACCACAGCTGTTGTGCCTGCACAAGCCCCTTTTTTCATTAAAGGACTAAATCATGGTGATTTTATGGAGCAGGCAAAGTGCTGCTCCTTGATGGTATCTCTGATTGTCCTGATGTCTCTTCATTGATGCAAAGCCCAAATCTTACTCTGAAAGTTACTGATAGTCCTTTTGAATTTATTTAAACTGTGCAGGGGCACAGTTTTGTTTTTTTAACAGCAGCAGCAGGAACTCCAATAGGATGTTTGCAGAATTTGGCAAAATAGGTCCACTGGGCATCTTGTCCTCTTCTACCCAGTTATTGGCCTCTGCTACCTATTGGCCTTACCACCTAACTCAGAAACAGCCAGCACCAGCCACCTGACATCAGTTGTCTCAAATCCTTTAGAACCCTGCCACAGGAAGCATTAGCAGACTTGTTTTACAAATGAGGAAACAGGGGCTCCGCGGCTTTACTCGGCTTGCCCCTAATTGCAAGGCTCATCCGAAGCAAATCTGGGATTGAAACGTATGTCTTTCGCGTGCTCAACGACTCTCCTTCTACTGTCTCCTGCAAGACCTCTCTTCCAGACTGCCACACAGAACAGTCTGACCTGAAAAGAGACAGTCGTTTTTCAAGATATGCCTTTTGTCACAAGAAAGGTCTTTACAGAAAGTAAATTTGAAAATGTCTAAATTTAAAACATTGCAAAGTGTGTCCTGTAGTCGATTAGAAAGAAAGGCGGAAGATATACTTTAAATATAGGCTTCTAAAACTTAAAAAAAAAAAAAAAAAAACTGTTGTATTTGATGGGTTAAAGTCCTACCCAAAAGATCTTACACCCCTACCCTCCCTCAGGACTCTTTGCCCAGGTCAGTGTTTCTCCATTTATTTTATTATTGCTTCCCCTCTGAGTATTTTTACATTTTTTCCCCTAATTCTCCCCGCCACCATCACCATGAAATTTAATTACCACAGATATACCTTGTATCTGTTTATGTATTGTGGCCCTTTGGTGGCCTACAAACCAATATATTATCTAAGATTACATCACCCCCAAAACCAATTTTTACTGCCCCCAGGGGGAATGCATGCCAGCAAACATACATCCAAAGAGGTGACAATGTTGGCCTCAGATAATCTTATGGTCAAGCTGATGCACAGAAAAACTGAGCAAGAGGCCACAGAGACCATGGAAACCCTTCCTAAATTGCCAAAACAAAAAAGCACGGTAAATTGTCCCTAACTGTGTTCAAGAGAAAAATGGATTTGTTTGAAAAGGAACAATATTGGGCGCAATCAACCCATCAACCACTGGTGGCGCAGTGGTTGAGAGTCCGCCTGCCGATGCAGGGGACACGGGTTCGTGCACCGATCCGGGAAGATCCCACATGACGTGGAGCGGCTGGGCCCGTGAGCCATGGCCACTGGCAATGCGCGTCCGGAGCCCGTGCTCCGCAACGGGAGAGGCCACAACAGTGAGAGGCCCGCGTACCACAAAAAAAAAAAAAAAAAGAAAAAAAAGAAAAGGAACAATAAATGCATTATATTTTCTATGCATCAGACTGGTTTTATCATAGAAATAGAAATCTTGGCGCTCAAGTGGACTTTAAAAATAGCATCCAGCCCAGCCAACCGTCTTCAGGCAAGAAGATATTATTGGTCTATTTTAAACTGATGAGGAGTCTAAGCTGAGGAGATTGTTATTTGTTTATGTGCCACATATTTAAACTCAGACTCCAATAAAAAGTTCGTCAAAGGACTCCCTTGCTTTATCTTTGGCACAACGAAAACATTGCCAAAGAGAAGGATTTCTTTCTTTTGATCTCCCTTCCTACGAACAGAGGATGTTTCTTCAGTATTATATCCACTACTCCACTGATAATAAAATATTTTGTATATACTGTGCTATAAAACCTCCTGTTTCAAGGGCCTGAGATTCTAGGCTTTAAATATTTGCTGTGCGTCTGGACAGCTCATCACATTTCTGGCTCTCCAGGCCATCCTGGCACAGCTCTCCACCCTGTTCCTCCACCATTTTTCTGACAGCCACTAAACCAGGACTGAACACTAGTACTTGTAAGTCGTAGGTGCTTAGTCAATATTCAACCACTTAATTGGGCACACACCTTTTTCGTTGTAAGAGATAATAGCGACCAGCTTGGTTGAAGATGACTAAAAGTTACAAGATGTTAAGTCCAGATTAATACTCAAAGTTTTCTATTTAATATAATGTAAACATTTTGAAATAATTTTGTCTTTCTTTTCAGAGTATTGGCAGAAGTCCAAACGCTTAGGGCATGTGAACAATAAAAGTTTAATAAATACTTAATCACGAGTTTATTACCCACAGATTTCTCAAGCTGGTTTAAATTAGAGTGTTCCTGGCTGATAACAGTCTCATATTTTACTTTCTCATGTGCATTTTATGAAGGGCATTTCAACTTTTTAATTGAAAACAGTAAATTATAAGGGAATTTCCTCTTATTCTACTTCTTTCCACAAGTCTCAAGGGGAGGGATGTTTCTTCTCTGGTATTTTGCTTCCTTGGTTGGTCCCTCCTCTCTAGCACCTCTTCTATTCTAATGGCTTCTTCCCCCCAACCATCAGAGTCTCAGGTGTCCTCTGTCTTAAAAACAACCTGTATATGCTGTGTGCACCCACCATCTTCTTCATAAAGAGGAGTCTAAGCCACTGCCCCCATTCTCCTCATATCTCCCTTCATTTTAAACATTCTCTTTGCCTATCTTCTGGTTCCTATCCTCTTCTCTCACTGAAGCATCATCCTAGAACATCATGAGTGCCATTCTGATCAACTCATCCTGGAGTATTTCTCAGTTCCCATTACCCAAAATGACTCTGATGCATCTAACACAGTCACCCTCCCACCTATTACAAATGTTCTTCTCTCTTAACCATCCCATTGAGAGTACAAATTCCTCGGCTTGACTTCAAGACCTGATAAATATAAATATCCATCCAAGAAGAGTTCAAAACCTAAGGCACAGCCTGCAGTTCCTGACGTGGATGCTGTTGATCACCAGACTGACTGGGTGGGGAGAGATGGCAGCTGGTTGGCAGGGAGCGCTGTATTCTGAGACCTAGAAAGAAAGGAGAGAGATTACTCTTGTAGTTTGCCAGTTCTTGAGGCAGGCAGTTTGCTACTGAGTTCTCCCTTTTTATGGAATTTTCTGTGTCTCCTCACTCCCTGATTTCCTACAGAGCTTTGCTGAGATAGAAACTCGATTACAGTAATAACATGTGAAAGCTTTACCTAAGAGTTGGTCAACATCAGCAAGACCAAGTTTGTTTGCCTTGTAGAAGCTCTCCCTAAATTCTGAAAGCCTTAACTCTTGGGACAACCATGTTCCTGTCGCCCTAGAGAGCTGCCTAATGAAGCTGGATTGAAGGCACAAGGTAAGGAACATCAGAAAAGAGACAGTATTGTCCAGATGCCCACCCTAGTCTGACTCTGTACGAACCAAAATGAAACTTGATAGGAAGATCATCCTCTGAATCAGTAGTTTTCAACTGGTGGCGATTTCCCCCTCCACCTTCAGAGACATTACATTTGGCAATGTCTAACGTTATTTTTGGTTGTCACATACGGGTTTGGGGAAGTGCTACTGGCATCTAGTGGGTACAGGCTAGGGATGCTGCTAAACATTCTACAACGCACAACAACAGCCCTCCACAGCAAAGAATTATCTGGTTCAAAATGTTGACAGTGCCATGGTTGAGGCTTGTGCTCTGGATTCTCCGAGTGTTCAAATGAGAATGCTGTCTTTCCAGAATAGCTTGTGTTAACAGTTCTTTCCAGACTCATGGTACATAACTAAGGGACTACATTACAAATGAAGCAGCAGGCATGGAGATTTTAAGCAGCTTAGTTATATTTCTACAGCCAAGTGAGGAAACCTTTGAAATGTGAATGTAGGCCCTGCCTGATGGGCTTTGAAGCTTAGTCTCTTTTCCACATTATCTGCTCCAAACTAGGCGGCAGACATTCAGTCTTACGTGACTAAGGGTGAAATCACTTCTGCAACTCAAAAGCCAGCTAGAGAAAGTGCAAGGACAGAGAACTGAGCTGTCTTCCCCAGTGAAAGCTATAATGGAATTAGAGTGGGTGAGAATAAAGTTAGGAGATGTCTGAACTGTGGGCAAGTGCATACACTGAGGTATGAGGACAGAGCCCAGTTACAGGAAACTGCTAAGACAAGGTCAACTGGGCTGGTCAAAGGCAGCCACACCCAAGTTTGTTCCCAGATAAAGCAAAGACGGGCAGAGGCTCTTGTGAAGCGATGACCCCAGTTAGACACAGAGTCTTAAGCCATTCTGCCCATGAATGTGCTCTGTTTTGTATTGTCCTTTGGGCTGCTAGCCACCTTGCTCTCCTGTCTACCACAGCTTCCACCCAATAAAAAGCAACTTGTCTCTTCCCCTCTTACTTTCCGAATGTTCCTTCTCAGGGCAGCTGCTCAATATACAAACAATGAATTTTGAACTTTATGGCTAGTAAGATATGGTTTTTGGTTCATATTGTTATTATTAACTATATATGTTGTATCTCTCCAACATCAGACTCAGATGAAAATTTTTATTTTCTATAATTGTGGAGTCCCTGATTTAACAAATATTAGCTATTTCTCTACTCTAAACTCTAGGCCACTTCATTTTAGAAAACAGGTTTCTAAGGTCTAGAGGGAGAAAATGATCCATCCAGTTTAATGTGGAGTCAAATACATATATATATATATATATATATATATACACTCATGTATTCTTTCTCACTCTGTCTTTTGATATCATTATTCATTTTCTTGAATGGGAGATAGATATATATATATATAGAGAGGGGGGGGGGAGGGAGAGAGAGAGACATGCAGAAGAGTTGAAAAATGAAAAAAGGGCATACACAAAGAATAAATTTTTTTCCCACCCTAGACTTACCAGGTTCCCACTTCAGGACCTACTGCAGCAGCAACCTCTGTTACCAGTTTCTTGTGCATTCTTCCAGGAAGTCTATGCATTTACAGAAGTATACTTGCGTGTGAATATCACCTTCTGACCTGCAGGTTGGTGCCCTTCCCATTCCTCTCTATGGCCACCACAGGTTCTATTGCTCAAGACCAGCCATGACAAAACAGATGACACATTTGTCCTGTTGAAGGAAAACTTGGTGATTCAGACACAAATTGTTCCATACACCTTTCATCCTCATTACCAGGTAACTTTGCCAAGGTCAAGTGGTGACATTCTGATTTACTACTAAGCAGACTGAATACAACTCACATTTGATGAGAATCTGAAATTCAAATAAAAAAAAGAAAAAAATATATTTCCTGAGTTTCATAATTGAACTTGCTTTTTTACTTTGTTGAAAATATTATTTTCAATTTGGTTCAATGAATATGGTCTATCTGAAGGAATGAAAACAAGACCTCCCCCAAACCTCCAATTAATCACCAAGTCTTTAAATTTAAGATCTAGTTTGACCACATTCCTGAAATCTCCATTTAGCAGCTCAGAGAGCAAGGACCAAGGAGACTCACTGTTTAGGTTGAGCCAAATCCAGACTCCAGGTATGAAATGCAAATTTGGCTGATTGTGGATTTGCCATTTACTAGAACCTGTATTTGAATAAATCAAAGGTACATTTCTCTTGGCTCTTATAGGGAGCCTTTTAAATGGTGACTTCAGCCCTCCTAAGGATTTTGTCCAGGTTGCCTGAAAGTGAACAATTTTCACAAGTTTGTTTTGGCATCCATGGCATAAATTTTTATTGAAAGTCACAGTTGTTTTAGTGGGCACCACAGTCTCCCAAGAGATCTCTGTAGAGGCCTCTCAGCCAACTTGATGAGAACTATGTGCACCTAAAACATGCCAAGTGTTGTAAGGACTGACCTGCCCTCCAACTCTTTGCTCATCTGTACACGACCACTGACTCATTTGTACTTTGGATTTAAAGACACGCTCTTGAGTGTGTCTGCAGCATTTCCGAAATCAAACAGCCATCTCTATGTTGAAGATTCTTCTGTTTTTGTTTTTTTTCTGCAAAGATTTCTGTTTCTCTGGAGTTACACCCAATTTATTCTATCATATCAAACAGGTAAGGTAATAGCAAGATGGGTTCATTGGGAACATACATTTTCCCTAGAATTAAACAAAATAAAGATTTGGTTGGGAAGGATAGGAATGTAGCCCCAAATCCACTCTCAAAATGTCCTTTAAACAACCAGTGGGAAAGATCACTGATTTAGGAGGCTTCAAACAAATATGTAGAGGTATTTTGAGACAAAAAAGGACATCTGTTATTTCTATACTACCACACATAAATCATCACATAATCACCAGGAGGTCAAACCAAAATTGGCTTAAATTGGAGTTTACAAGGTCCTTGTCCCATGATTGAGAGGTCCCCCATATTTTTCCTTTATTATTATTTTTTCTATATGCCATTTTATCCTTGTGTTATTACTTTGTATGATTGGAAAAACTGTTAGAATTTTACTTTATGAAATACTTAAGAAAGCTTAGCTTATTAATGGCTCAACATTGAAACAACATAATTCTCATTTAAAAAATTAAACTAAAAACCTCTAAGCCAGTTATTTCATATTTATAAACAACTTTCTTAACAAATTTTCAATAAGGCCAGAAAACTAATGCACAGCAAGGAAAAAAAATGTACATGAAAATAAATTTTATTAGTGGCTTTCAGTGAAAAAATGTTGCATACCAACCAGAGCAGAAGAGAAACCTGCTATTTTATAATTTTCACCTTCCCTTTAATTATACTAGCTTTAATATTTTTCCTTTGAATTCTCCTGGGTTAGACAGCACTCTTAAACCTCAAGATTATAAAAACAAGAAACCATTCCAAAATCACACAGGTAAAGTCTCAACCTGCTGTTAAAAATACTACTGATGAGGACAGTGCTTCCTTCTCTGGGAGGGTTCCATAGGTTACATGAACCCAGCGAGCCACAGTGGGTAACACTGAACAGCAGGGAGCACGGCATTCTGCACCACCCTTTCTCCAGAGGAATACTATGGCAGATCCTGGGAGTTGTTCCACCAACAGTCATTCCCTGCCTCATTTTTTCTTTCCTCTTTCCCACTAAAGAGGCTAAAAAAAGGAAGATTACTTTCCCATCCTCCCTTCCACCTGGGGATAGCTATGTCACCAAGTTCTGGCTAAAAAGACATTAGAAAAAGTTTATAAGGGCAGTACTTCTCAAGCTTTACTGTGTATGAAAATTACCTGGGGATCTTGCTAAAATGCAGAATCTGAGTCAGTAATCAGGATAGGGCCTCGAATGCTGCATTTTACGTTCCTAGGCGATGGACCATGCTGTCGTCTGAGGACCACAATTTGAGTAGCAAGATGTCAGAGGGCTTCTGGCAAGGATTTCCCCCCTTGATTTGGACAGAGGTGTGCAAAGAGAAAGCTGCTTCCTGTCCTTTCCTTCGGCTTCCTGCTTTGAATAGGATTGAAGAAGGAGGTAGGTATGGGGCTGTGTCAGCTATCTTGCATCAAGAGGGATGGAAACCAACCAACTGAGAACAGCAAAGTAGGAGAATGGGAAGTGTCCAGGTACTGTAATTATTTTCTTTTTCTCCATTTCACTCTAATTCAATTCTAGTTCAGTATCTTCTTATATCCGCAACATTCTTGTTAATATGATCAAAGAAATTCAGCAAGCTTGAAAAGTATTTGTAGGTGAGTACACAACTTGGGGCTAACCAATGATCACCCTAAGACAAGCGTGGAGGATGGATAGACTGCGTCTATTAAATCATTATGTGCAAAAGGGCCTATGGAGACTCCCAGAAGAGAAATTATCTGAAGAGAGGGAATCTTTTAGATGCATTGGTTTATTTGGGGTACTCATTGCCAGGACAGAGGGCAAGGATGATTCTGAGAATAGCCCCATTTATGTCTGTAACTGTGGTCTAGCCACCATGATCTCATATTTGAGCTCAGAGACAAAGAGGATTGTAATTTTAAAAATGAATAAAAACTAATACAAATAAGATTTTTGAGCGTATATGGCATTGCTATATTGATGCTACAAGCTTACATGACAACGTAAGGGGGCATTTGTATTAAATGCAACAGTCAGAGATTTGGTTTAGGTGCCATTGTCATTGGCTTAGGGCACTGCCATCTTGGCTCAGCAATTGCTGTATTGTGGTAGAAACACCTCGGCTGTGTATTGTTAAAAGAGTGACTACTTTGTTCACTGCCATTGCCATAGAGATTTGGAGCAAAAGAGAAGATCACAGATGGCACACTGCAGCCAAAAGATTTGGCTGCAGAGCACAGGAAGGGTCTCCTCGAACTTTCAGGACTACTTTGGAAGAAGTTGAGGGTTACTAGCTTTTCCACAAAACAGGTGACATGTGGCTAGAAAAAGACTGATTTGTAATTGTCCATTTTCTTCTTGTTATGATTATAGAAGTTCATTCTTCATTCAATAGTTCTCACAATTCCACATTCCCCAATGGCTATTGTATGGATATGGTTCAAATCAAGCCTGTTTGATTCCATCTTCCACCAGCTATTGCTCCCATCTGAAAAAGGCACACATCACTTTTCTTCCCATTCCATTAGCCAAAGCAAGTACAGCCTTAAGGAGGACAGGGAATGAAGATAACTACCATATGCCCAGAAGGAGGAGAATCAGAATTTAACAGTAAAATGACTGCCACAGTATTTAAACACTGAATTACTGTTTGATTACTTAAACAGTGACTATCAAATGTCATATGATAGGACTGGGAATATTAGTTATGATGATTTTTATAACCAAATCAAAATTAAATTACTCCACCTAATTTTGGGGGTAACAACTGCATTAATTACTGTCCTCCTCACCTAGCTCAACTCTTCATGACTCCCTATGATACAGGTTGTGCCTACTAATGTATGACCTAATAGCCAAAGAGTATAAAGGAAACCATGATTCTTCTAGTCTATATTACATTGAAAAATTGGCCATGTAACAAAAAAGGTCTCACATCTGATGTTTATAAGAAGTTACATTTCAAAAGTACTTTCCAGTTTCCCCTTGAATGGCTATTGTGGACAGGGCTCAGAAGAGGAAAATTTGTGAATAGGGTATGATATGGAGCCATTTCATTATTGTTTGGGGGTAATACCTTCTTTCCACTCTCTACTCCTGCTTTCCAAGTCTTCTACAAGTCTACGGTCCACACTTAAGTTTTCATTTTTCTAAAGAGAAACCCTTACTAGGAACTGTTTTTATTGAAATAGTCACAATCAAAATTTAACTCTACTGTGACACATTCTTTAGGGACACAGCTCTTTTGTTAATCAATATGAAAAGATAATTTATTATAAAGTGTTCATGGCCAAAAGGAATAGAATACATGATCCTTTCCACTAACAAATTTACAAATTAACATGGGCTTTCAATACTTGAAGCCAAAGGAGAGAGAAACCATAGGAATTTCAGTGTTCAGGAAAAGAATTATGGGATACCTTGTTGAATAGTTTCCCTTGAGGATTTCCCTCAACTCACTCCATAGATTTTGAAACGATACTTAAAACATAAATAATATCTTTTTCATTCTCCTGCTATTAAAATAACCTAGATGATACCATCTGATGCTGGCAAGGGTGCAGTTTAACTGGCCCTCTAATACTTTGCTTGGTATTAGGATAGGATGACTTTTGTTGGAAAGGAAGCTTGGATTATCTGCTCAACAGATACGTCAAGGTTTAAATCCGATTGTTGATGAATGTTAAGCAAAATGCAAAAGAAATCTTCAAATATTCCTACACACGATCCCCTCTGCAGGCACACTGCTTTCTTTTTGTTTTTGTTTTTTTCACCACACACATTCCCTTGCTTTGTGGGCTTTCGCATGCCACTAGTGGTGCCTGAAGTGCATTACCCTCTTTCCCTATCCCACCCGACATCTTTGCTGACTAGTTCTTTATTCTTTACACTTTATTTAAAAGTTACTTCTTCTAGGAAGCCCTAGAAGGTTCTGTAATTAGAAGGTTGAGCCCCATCTATGTGTTTTTATAGGATATCTATGTCCCCCATCAAAGTACTGTGTCTTCTGTAGACTAGTGTGCACCACCCATAATAAGGAAAGCTTTATCTGGACAGGGATGGTGTCTCCCTTGGTCATTGTTGCCTTCCTAGTATGTCAGGAATAGTACTTGACATACTGCTCAAAAAGGATATTTTGAATAAATTCATTAATATATTTAAATTGTAAAAATTTATCTCTTCCTAATATACTAATTGGCTGTACCCTTGCCTGATGCTAGGGTTTCAAATTTTAACTATCGTAGTAAGTCAATAATAAATAGATACACACAGATATACTCTATTAGATTTAGATCTAGACAAATTAATAGATAGTCTATAAATAGATAAATAATCCCCCATTAAGTTAAACAAAATATGTAAAAAGCTATAAGCACAAAGATGCTCTTAAGAGTCTCATTTATCAAACTTAAATATCAGATGTATTTCATATGGTCACCAATAGGGGATTATTTAAATAAATTATAGTGTGCCCCTGAATAGAATAATATATAGTCATTGAAATGATGATTATAAAAAAGAGGGTTGAAGAGACTATGTCATAACATGGAAAAGCCTTATGATAAAATGTTAAATAATTACAAAATAAGGCACTAAATTGTATGGACATCATTATTATAGCTACGTGAAAACATGCATGAGAAAATAAATAAATTAGTGATTGCATTAAAGTGGTGGATTGTGGGAAAATACACTATATTTTCCTTCGGTTCATATTTTAATTCATGTGACTATGTTACTTTTATAACTAAAGTATGTAATAAAGATGTTTGTGACTTTAAAAGCAAATTAATACACATTATGGGTGACAAAATAAGAGTGACTAACCATCATGATTGAAAGTTTGAAAGACAAGATGCTAATAATGGAAACTAATATTGACTGGATAAAAGTAGAGATTTTACTTAGCGTGACAAATGAAAATGAAATAAATTACTAGTTTGATAACAAATGTTTCTTTGGCAGAGCGCTTTTTGTCCAACAGAATGAAGGCAGCTGCCTTGCTTACCAAGCAGGGAGGAAATGCAGAAGAAATGGAAAGGTAGAACAAGCAAATAGCTAAACAAGGGAGTGTTGCAGCAAGGAAATAATCATGTCAGGACTTGGCCCAAAAGTAAATGGACTTGCAAAGAGAAATGTTCACAGCATCTATTAAATGCACACTCGATCCTCTCCATCACAAAACAAAACCCATCTGTTTAAAATTAACATTTGCAATAAACATTTTAAAGGAAGAAATGTAGAAGGCAAATATATATTGTAAAACAAAATCTACACTCTTGGGATAAGTAATATTTCCTTCAAAAGAATTGCAGTGCTCCAGAGCTTATTCTTTATACCAGAAGAAATAACAATTAGATGCACAATGTTAACAGAGGCATATTTAGTTCTTTGAGTGGAAAGACTATTAAGCTGAGACTCAAGCACATGATTCCATTGTTTAGCATGCCAAACTTCCTTAGATGTAACTGACAAAAGAAAAAAATATGTAACTGACAAAAGAAAAAAATATGTAACTGGAGTGTATCCTAAAAATTAGAAACACAAATCACACATCTTAAAACCATGACTTAGATATATTAAATTGTTTGGCTACTCTAAGAAGTTATTTGTCAGGAACTTCAACACAGAATCATGATTTACTAATTTACATTTGGACACTAGCATTAAATGAATATATAAGCATGTTTAAAAGGATGTATTTGAGAGAGCAAGGCTGGGCAATAGAATACTAAAGGTTTAAATTGAGGGTTTTTTCCCTTTTTCAGTATTTTTATGGCTAGGTTTCATGCACATGGACACAGACCATATTAGATACTTAGCAAGTGGAAAGAAAAAAAAACTCCTGTCTTTTATATTCCTGGTTTATAACTGTTCCTGTTTTTAAATATCTGTGTTGAGAAACACACTTTAGTAAGCCTGTCCAGTTCAGAAAGAGTAGCCTCTTGGTCAATGTTGGACGGTTGGGAGCTGTGGTATCCAATACAACAACCATTATAATAGCCACATGTAGCTATTGAATGTAAATGTAAATTAATTAAAATTAAATGTGACATTTAATTCATTTCTAGTGCTCAGTAGGCACATGTGGCTACCATATTGTATAGAGCAGATTATAGAACATTTCCATCACCACAGTTGGAGAATGCTGATCTAGGGAAAGTTTGAGAGAGGAACTACTCTATAGGAATCTTAGATTTGAGGGACCAGTAAAACTCTAAAGAAGTGGCAAGGAGATGTGAAGGGTGAGGATGAAGGCTGCAGTGTGGGAGAGGCAAGGTCCTTATTAGAAAAGGGGGCCAGGCTTCCCTGGTGGCGCAGTGGTTGAGAGTCTGCCTGCCGATGCAGGGGACACGGGTTCGTGCCCCGGTCCGGGAAGATCCCACATGCCTCGGAGCGGCTGGGCCCGTGAGCCATGGCCGCTGAGCCTGCGCGTCCGGAGCCTGTGCTCCGCAACGGGAGAGGCCACAACAGTGAGAGGCCCACATACCGCAAAAAAAAAAAGAAAAGGGGGCCTGTTGGTTATAGAAATGTCTGGAGTATTTTTACAAACACAGCTAATATGCAGTGTGAAGTGCTTCACCTCATCCTATCCATACCCTTTGTTCCAAATCTTCAGGAAATTCTCCCCCCCACACAGCAGTATTATTTAGAGGAGTATGAGTCAGTGTCATAGACTGTAGGTGAAATGAAAAGTGGAGATTAGAAATTCAATAGAAGCAGGAGCTTAAGATGAAATATGAAAACCAGGAAAAAATGAAGACATTCCCCCTCCTCCCCTTACTTCAACTACCCCCAAGTGAGAACCTTCAGAGAGGGGCTTACCTCAAGTTTTATTTAAACTAATCAAAGGATAGGCAATCCCAACTGATCCTAGAATTACTTCAGTTTGCCAAATGACACAGGTTATTACACATGTGGGAAAAAAATTATAAATTACCATTCCTTTGTTTTTATTTCCTGAGAGACAATAAACATTTTCTTAGGCAATAAGAAGGATAAAACAAAGAACCCAAATGCACTTCTCTCCATTTATTCAGCTGAGAAAAGGCTTAAGTTAAAAAAAGATAATTTTTTTTGAGGTGGGAATTCCTTGCTGTTGATGAGAGATCAACTTTGGAAACTTTCCTCTTAGCTTTATCTCTGTCTGCTCTTTGCTACCAGTTTCAGAAACGTTAAGAATAGAAAGGGCCTTCCTGCAGAGCCTACTTTTTGAGGTAGATGTTCCAACTCAGAAATAAAATAAGGTTTATGTCATGAGGTTTCTGGGTTATCAATACCAGAAAGTCCATTAGCTTTTGGGGTTGGGTGCAAGAGTGACTGACTGTTTTTTGTTTTTCAAAAACCGGTAACGTCCACCATATTAAACAGGAATTTGATGTTTATTTGTGGCTTTTTAAAAAAGTCTTTTGGTCAGCCCTGCAAATAATGCAGACTTCCAAAATTAAAGGAATACCAAAATAACTGGCATTTCCTCAGTTGAGCAGAATGGTTTCTTCAGAGCAGATTTGCTGCGTAAACACTGAACATTTTCTTTCCCTCCAGTAACATCTGTGAACAAGTTTACCACTTGGGAAAATGAAGGACTAATAACTACATCCAGACATGGGTGGGTACAGGTGCTTCAACACACAGTTCCACAAACACATCCCAGTTCCGACAAGTGGGCTATTTCTGACAGACCTCTTAAGACTTCAGTCACACTGTGCATTTGGCTTGGGAGAAGGGTGACCTGCTGGCAGGGTTGTCAGCAGCATCATCTAAAGAGACTGACTTTTTACTAGCAGAGTGCATTCCTGAACATATTGACTCTCTGAACAGAGAACATCAGCCCAACAATTTATTAAAAGCAATTGTGTGTTTCTTAGGTCTAGCCAAACATTTGGTGCATGTTATACAGCCCTCCAAGACCAAACTTCAGTCGTACTTCTTTGAAGAAAATCTTCCCCAAGTAGCCCAGATTTTGATGAACCTCTGATTTCCCATGGTAACCATTGTCTGGAAGGTTCACTGGACACTTAACCATGTACTGCCTTGTGAGAGGTACCACTTCCATTTGTAATAAAAGTTATTTAAAATTTTTATTCTATTTAATTTCTCTCATTTAAAACTTTCTTCTAGCTACCCTTCATACTCTTTAATGGCAAAGATAGCTTTTTATATTTATTTGTTTGCTGAATAATTCTTAGTATGATAGGTTGTACCTAATAGGCCTTAATACATTTTTGTTGATTTTTAAAATCATAATGGTGCATCAAAACATATATATATATATATATATATACACATGAAAATCAATACCATAATCAAAATAGTGAACATGTTATCACTTCTAAAAGTTTCCTTGTCCCCTTTGTATCCCTCCCTCCTGCCCCCCATTCAACCTGAATCTACCATCCCCAGACAACCAGTGCTAACCTTCTAACACTATAGATTAGCCTTCATTTTCTGGAATTTTATATAAATGGAATCATATAGAACATATCTTCTTGCATTTAGCTTCTTTCACTCAACATAATGATTTTGAGATTCACCCATGTTGTGTGTTCATAAATAGCTCAGTTCTTTTTATTGCTGAGTAGTATTCCATTGTATGGATACACCAAATTTCGTTAATCTACCCACATTTCATAGATATTTGGGTCGTTTCCAGTTTTTTACTATCACAAATAAAGCTGCTATGAATGTTTGTCTATAAGTCTTTGTATGGACATACACTTTCATTTCTCTTGAGTAAATGCCTAGAAGTATAAAGGCTGGATTGTGATAGGTGCATATTTAACTTAAGAGACTGCCAACTTGCTTTCTAAAGCAGTTGTATCATTTTATATTGCCAACAGCAATATATGAGTGTTAAAGATCCTCCACATCCTTGCCAACACATGATATGATTAGTCCTTTAATTCCAGCCACTCTAATAGGTGTATAGTTGTATCTCGTATTTGTGGTGTTGCTTGCATTTCCTAATGACTAAGTGACATCTGTTCAGATGCTCATTTGCTATTCATAGGTCTTTTTTGTGAAGAGCCTGTTAAAATATTATTCCCACTTAAAATTTTTGATTGTTTACCCATTTTTGAATTTTGAGAGTTTGTTACATAATTTGCATAGAAGCCCTTTATCAGATATATGATTTACTAATAGTTTTCCCCATCTCTGACTTGTCTTAATTCTCAGAGGTTTTAATTTTGATGGAGTCCAATTTATCATTTTTTTGTGTGGGGGTTCCTGCTTTTGGTGTTGTATTTATGATCTCTGCCTAAACCAAGATAAAAAAATTTTCTCCTGTGTTTTCTTCTGGAAATTTTATAGTCTTAAATTCTACATTTGAGTTCATTTTTGTATGTGATGTGAGATATGGGTTGAAATTTACTTGTTTGCATATGAATAGCTATTTGTTCCAGCAAATAGCTGGAAAAGACATAGCTGTGGAAAAGACATCCTATCTTCACTCAGTTACCTTTGCATATTATTGAAAATCAATTGACCATATACTTGTGGGTCTGTTTCTGGACTCTGTACTCTGTTACATTGATAAATTTGCCTATCTTAAAAGCAATACCACATTGCCTTGCTTTCTGTAGCATTATAAATCTTCAAATCAGGTAGTGTTTGGTCTCCTGACTTGTTCTATTTTTTCAAAATTGTTGTGGCTATATTAAGTCTTTTTTCATTTCCATATGAATTTTAGAATCAGATTGTCAATTTCTACAAAACAGCCTGCTGGGATTTTTTTTTTTTTCAGATTGAGCTGAACATATAGATCAATTGGGGAGAATTAACATCTTAACAATGTCTTAACATCTTCTCAACAATGAACAAGCAATGTCTGTCCATTACTTTAGGTCTTCTTTAATTTCACTCAATACTCTTGTATAGTTTCCAGTGAATGGGACTTGTATATATGTTGTCAGATTTATCTCTAAGTATCTCATATTATCTAAGGATATTGGAAATGATATTGTTTTTTACTTTCAGTTGCTGACTGATTGTTGCTAGCATAAAAATACAGTTGATTTTTGTATATTGATTCAGTATCCTACAGCCTTGTTAAACTCACTTATTAGCTCTATGAACTTTTTTGTGGATTCCAATAGATTTTCGGCAAAGACAATCATGTTGTCTGTGAATACAGTTTTGTTTATTTCTTTCCAAACTGGATGCCATTGTCTTTCTTGCTTTATTGAACTGGCTAGATCCTCTAGTATAAAGGTAAATAGACATGGTGAGAGCAGACATCCTTTTCTTGTTGCTGATCTTTAAGAAAACATTCAGAATTTCACCATTAAGATATTAGCTGTAGTTTTTGTTTTTGTTTTTAATAGATTCCCTTTCTCAGGTTGAATAAGTTTCCTTCTATACCTGGTCTGCTAAAGTTTTGGGGGCTTTTTTGTTTGTTTTTAATTAGGAATGGATGTTGAATCTTGCAAACGATTTTTCTGTCTGTTGAGTTGATCATATGCTGTTTGATATTATACCACTTTGTGTATAATTTAATAACCTTAAAATAATATACTTCATTTTTCCACTAGGGCCTTTATACTATTGTTTTCATACATTTTTATTACACATATGTTATTTTTAAAGTAATTATCATTATCTTGTAAAGAAATTCAAATAATAAGAAAAAATCTTGTATATTTGTCCATATATATTTGCATTTTTCTGGTGCTCTTCTTTTGTATATTCCATATTTCCACTGCTGTTATTTTCTTTCTGAGAGGCTTCCTTTAAAATTTTATGTAATGTAGGCCTGTTTGTGATGAAGTCTTTCAGCTTCTGTACATTTTAGAAAGCCTTTATTTTGCCTTCATTTTTTAAAAACTATTTTGACTGGGTGTAGAATTCTAAATTGACCAATTTTTCTTTCTTTCAGTACTTGAAAGACATTCCACTGTCTTCTCACTTGCATTGCTTCATTAAGAAATCTGATGTAATTCTTATCTTTATCCCTTGGTAGAAAAGGTTTCTTTTTTCCCTCTGGCTCTTAAAAAAAATTTTTTTTAATAATAGGTTTGGTACAATTAGGTTCTGATTATGATTATGTGGTTTTCATCATGTTTTTTGTGGTTTGGTTTGAAATCCTTGGACCTGTGGATTTATAATTCTCACCAAATTTGAAAATTTTCAGGTGTTATCTCTTCCAAAAAAATTTTTTTTGGTCTTCCCTCCTTTAGGGACTCAATTATGTGTATATTAGGCTGCCTGAAGATTGCTCATGGCTCCTTTATGCTCACTTTATATATTTTTAAAGTTTTTATTCTCTGTGTGTTTTATTTTGGATTGTTTCTATTGCTGTGTCTTGAAGTCATTAATCTTCTCTTCTTCAATATCTAATCTGCACTCCCTCCAGCTCCATCTTACAGAAGCTGTGACAGGCATTTTTAGGCATCTTAAGAGGGGACATCATGTTTCCTCATCCTCAGAGTAGACCATCCATAAGATGAAGAAACCTTTTTCTTGCTGGTGTTGACCACCTTTTAGAGCATAATTTCTGTGTTATTATTAGGATAACCATATGTTCTAGTTTGACTGGAACATTCCTTGTTAATGCCCATTGTTTTGAGCTAATTATTAATATACTCCCTTTCACTATTAAAAATCTCCCAGTTTGAAAATAAAACATATAGTCACCTAAGCCAATGTTCTAAGAAAACACAATTTCCTTTACTTTCTTTTATTAGCCATCCTCTCAATGTTAAGCAGTATAACTGGAAGTTCCTCATCATCTTGTTGGCTTCACGGTGTCTGTGTAGTTGAGAGAATACTGGCTCACTAGTGCTTCTATCAGTTTCTCTTTGGAAAAGACTCAATGAAATGGCTGTCTTATTTTATGAGGAAACACCTGTCTGTGGCACTATTTTCTTTATATCTGTGCTTTATTGGGTAAAGGAGACCAAGGAGAGATTATTAAAGCTACTTTGTGCTTGACACTTGAAAGAGATGCATGAGGTTAGTGTGGTACTGGGGTGGGGTGGGGGGGCAAGCTGAGAATCAAAGGGAAACATGTGACCCTGTTTTCCCAGTCTTCAAACCAGAGGGCTTATGTGAGTCATATCTCTCTCAGAATCAATGGGCTGTATCAGATATTGAATATATCCTACTTTTTGGTGTTTTTATTACTCATTTTTTCCATCTCCCTTTAGTTCACTGGAACCCAGCTTCCCAGAGATCTTTGATTGCTATTCCTTGGATATGAACAAGGAATGGCTTTGGGAAGGTGTGCACCCAGATAGAAACAATAGGGCTTAAAGAAGGCAGGAGGTAATATTTTACCTGGGAAGAATAGGAATTTTGAAAATACTACTTAATGTATTTTTTTCTCATGGTAATCCAGTTTTCCACCTTCCACTATTGTCCTTTAGCAATTAAGGCTAGACCCAAAGTTTTATTGCCCCATGGAAGGAGGAATAGACAGATATTCCCTAGATCAAAAATGTCATTTCTCAGGCTTCCCTGGTGGCACAGTGGTTGAGAGTCCGCCTGCCGATGCAGGGGACATGGGTTCATGCCCCGGTCCGGGAAGATCCCACATGCCACGGAGCGGATGGGCCCGTGAGCCATGGCAGCTGAGCCTGTGCGTCCGGAGCCTGTGCTCCGCAACGGGAGAGGCCACACAGTGAGAGGCCCGCGTACCGCAAAAACAAAAAAACAAAACAAAATGTCATTTCTCAGATTTGAGTATAAAAACAGACTCTTCTGGTTTTTTTCTGAAAAATGTCTATTCAGGTTTTCTGCCCATTTTTAATCGAGCTATTTATTTTTTGATATCGAGTTGTATAAATTGTTTATATATTTTGGATATTAACCCGTTACCAGTCATATCATTGGCAAATATTTTCTCCCATTCAGTAGGTTGTCTGTTTATTTTGTCAATGATTTCCTTTGCTGTGTAAAAGATTTTAAGTTTAATTAGGTCCCATTTATTTATTTTTGCTTTTGTTTCTTTTTCCTTAGGAGACTGATTCAAAAAAATATTGCTTCGATTTATGTCAAAGAGTGTTCTGCCTATTTTCTCTTCTAGGAGTTTTATGGTTTCTGGCCTTACATTTATATCTTTAATCCATTTTGAATTTATTTTTGTATATGGTGTGAGAAAATGTTCTAATCTCATTCTTTTACATGTAGCTGTCTAGTTTTCCCAGCAGCACTTATTGAAAAGACTGTCTTTTCACTATTGTATATTCTTACCTCCTTTGTTGTAGATAAATTCATCTTAAGTTTGTAGGTTTATTTCTGGGCTCTCTGTTCTGTTCCATTGATTTATGTGTCTACTTTTCTGCCAATAACATATTCTGAGTGTTTTAAAATTTGATTTCTATAAATAGTTTATTATCACAGTGGGATAGATGAATAAGATAAATGAATTAGCTTTTGGAACAGCTCTCATTTCTAACATGTAAAGAAGGTAAAAATATTCATTATAGAATGCTACAGTGAAAAAATATTTTCAACTGGGTGGGAGGCTACTGTCAGGTCTGGGATTTGACTTTGCTCTACTTACAGAGTAAGAAATTAGCCTGTTACTGTTTCATGGGTTCTGGCTGAAGACACAAGACTTTGATTAGGAACACAGAACTCCATTACTCATGGCACAGCAAGGAGTATGAGTATCTGCATATTTACACGGGTTCTCCTGTCCCCAAGTCCCATCAACATGAACCAACTTGCTCAGATCGATTTGGATTTGATGCACACAGTGGGTTTGCATCACAGCTAAAGTACACTGACCTTGAGGAATCTACTGGTTTTTTAACAAACAGTAAGCAAGCCTATTCTTTGTCTGGGGAAATACCCTTACCTCTTCTATCAGAAGAGATTGAAAGTCTAATTATATCTTAGACTAGAAACTAGGTTAGGTGACATATGCAGTCATTCCCAACTCTGATATGCTAATCTCTCTGATCAAAAATTGTGTTTTTCTGTTGAAGTCATTAGGCAGAAGAATCCCTAGTTCAATCACAATTTTTAAACAGGTATAGAAGATAAAATTTTTCAGTAATAAATTTCACATAATTTCTCATTCTGAGACCACCCACCATTCTGCCTGATGCCAAAAACTTAAAGTAAAATTCAGTGATTTCACAGATATTTAGGTTTAACACTCAATCACATTGGGATGCTCCCTTTTCCTGAATTCTGTTGATCCTAGGGCTTACACAAATTCTGCTGTTGTATGAGAGAGCATGGGAGAAGAGGAAGATGTTCATTTCCTCACCTGCTCAAGTTCTAGGCTGGCTTCCTATTCCACACATCACTCTTGTCACGTACAAACAGGTCATATGCAGGATTCCCTTGGATCGATGGTGAAGTCATGAGGAAAAGAGAAGAGCACGCTGGTCAACAAACAAAAGTATTACCCTCCCATACAAGGCTAATTAAATATAACTTGATGGTCAAAGGTACTAGGATGAGGGAGGGAAATAAGACTCTAACTCTTGTAAGGTTGAGAGTCACTTTTCTCCAGATTTCTTTCCTCATATAGGAAGCCCAGCATGGAGTATATATGTATAGTTGCACATACCATGTTTCATAGCAAAGCAGATCTAGAAAAAGAATAAGCTCCTGCACGTTACTCACAGTGACCAGGAGAGGGCACTTAGCACAAATGAATGAAATAATTCTGCCAACACCTAGTTCTAAAGATTCCTCTTTGGCTCTACCATTTGTACAAATCAATTTATTTTATGTGTCCATTGCGAACTCCTTTGGAGCTAAGGATAATTGCAATTACACATTCCTCTTGATGACAGTCCTCAACTATAATAATATCCCAGGTGGCTGAGATACTCATTTTTCCATAGAGAACACAGGAACAAGACTATATGAATATGAAAAAAATTCAGAGGGAAGAATTTATTTTTGTAGACAATTTCTCAAAATGAGCACTTTAGAGGAATTAAAATGTGTTTGAGCAATCTTTCAGAAGAGGGAAAACATACTTATTGAAACCTTCCTGTAAGGAAAGACTTCTGATATGCTCTCTTTCCTCCATTTCATATATATATATATATATATACATATATATATATATATATATATATATATGTGGTTTGGTTCAGATTGTGAGCTCAAATAATTCACCTTTGAACACACTAAAATGAGGGAAAGAGTAGTATTCTATCATAAAACAAAATGAGACACTGCATTTCCTAGGGAAAAAAAAAAACCCCTTGAATTCTATGTATTTCCTTTTAGGCCTACCATAGACAAAAAACAATAAATTGGCCAACCATGTTCTTCAGGTGTATAATTTTCTTTCTTCCCAAAGTGAACACTCCCTGGGAAAATACAAATAACTTCTAATTTCAAACTTCTAACTTCTAATAACTTCTAATTTTCTCCCTGGGAAAATACAAATAACTTCTAATTCAAATAACTTCAGAAGCTATTTTTATTTCTTTTCAACACAAAAAGAAAGTAGGCCACCTTGACCAGAGCACAAAATAATCTTTTCCAAGAGGACTTGAATGAGTACCTCATTATCCAAGGAAAAAATACATACCAAGATTTTTTACCACTTTGTTTTGATTCATTTTCAAATACTTTTTATAGCAATGGGAAAAAAATATCGATGAATCGGTTTTTCCAAAACAAAGCCATTTTGTCTTTTAATTTTAGCCTGAAAGTGGCTCCTCATCGTAAGTATTTTAGAAAGAATAACACTGTGGCAGAGAGTAGCTGAGAGACTTGCTTGTGGACACCTAATGTTTCCAAATTTGGGAGTAATATTTCCACCCATGAGGCATTGATTTTTTGTTATAAAGTCACCTACAAATTCCGAACTGTTTCTGTCCTATTAGATATAAAGAAATATCAATAATCCAAAGAGATTATGGTTTAATTTACATTTAGTAACTGTAACCAGCTTTAGTTTGGGAACCTAATTCTTTCTGATTCAAAGGAAGTACAATTTTTTTCTTGGTTGACAATTCACTTTCCATGTCATTAATAATAATAAACAGTAACATTACTGAGCGACTGTTTTGTGCCATCACCCTCTCAACTATCTTCTAAGATAGTTTTTATTATCCCCATTTACAAAAGAGAAAACTAAGGGAGCTCAGAGATGTTAAGTAACTGTCCCTGAATACAGAGCCACTAGTGGCAGAGGCAGAATTGGTACCAGCTGTATCTGACTCCTAACCCTTGCTGTCTCCACCATGCCTCACTTCTTCTTAATTGCATAAATTATTTTACCAAATTGAAACACAAATATCATTTTCTGTTAATAGCAACAGTAACTACTTTCTTGACTTTCTATTTTTCAATTTTGGGCAGAAAGGCATTAGAAAGTGAATTAATTTTTTATTGCATCTGGTAAGAATCCAGAAAGTACTATGAATTCTTACTATAAAAAGTATACCTATATGACTAGCCCGAGACACAGTACTACATACATTTTCTAAGAGATCTTGTTTTCAATCAATATTAAGACACTTTGTCTACTTATTTATTTCATTTTAAACCAAGGTAAAAATCTTGCTGTTGGATATAATACTTAATAATCTAATAGTCAATTTCTTGAAACAACAATATACAGTTATCTGAAAAAATACAGATTTCAGAAGGTTTAAGTAGATTCCCTTAGAAATCTATTCATGTGCTTACACCCAGAGGCCCACACAATTTTTTAAAATCAGTTTCACACACTTTACCAAGTTCAAGCTAGGTGATATAGCAGGCTTTAGAAAATCTAGGGCTTATTTTTAAAAGGTCAGGTACATAAAATCTCAGAGGTGTGTACAATCCTTTTGAATAGCTGCCATCTTCCTGAGAGCCATCAGCATCAAAACAACAGGCAAGGTTTTCCACGTGGTTCCTGGTTGCCTGAGCCATTCCTTGGCAGGAGTGCTCAAGACCAGCTGAGCCTTGGGGAAAATACCCAGAAGATAGATTTCTGGGAGCTCCAAGCCATCTCAGACTAACCCCTGCCTCTGGTTCTGTCCCTCTCCCGTGGGTTGTAGCCAGAGGCCCCAGCCTGATCCATGTGTTGAAGACTGTGTATGGGGCTGCTGTGCGGTCAGAGTGCTAGTCTGTTGAGCAGAGGCAGGGGCCAGCCTTCCTTAAACGTCTCCCTCCGTCCTTGTGGACCTGGATCAAGTCCTGTTCTTTCAGCGGGGAGCTGGCCCAGGGGCTGCCTAGCTGGGGGGCATGGCGGGAACTTGCATTCCCTCTGACCAGTCGGCCCACCTGTTCTCTTCAGATGACTATCCCAGTGCCTTAAGGGAAGGAATCCACCACACTTTGTCTGCTGGACCCACCCCAGCTCTGTCCTCTATAGGGGGATTGCCCGGGGGTGGGGTGGCTGTGGGGCGGTGTGAGCACCTGATCGGCAGCGCTCCCGCTGTCCTCACGTGCTCCTTCCATCCCCACCTGCTCACCTCTGAGGCCTGTGATTTCGGCAGCTCCAAGCACCCTTTCTGTAGTCAGCACGGTAGAGCTGATCCAACCCCAGCTTCTGTACTTGCCGCCTGTGTGACATTGGAAATGACTTCGCCTCTTGGCTGAGCTACACACTTTATGCAGGATACAAATGACATGTGACATTGTGGAAGTTTAAGTTATACAACATGTCAAATCAACATTTATATCTCAATAGAAATAATACATTAATAATAAGAGAAAATAAAGCTCAACTCTGAGGAGGCAGCTTGAAAGGCACTGATAAATTACTAGACTGTGAGGGACACAAGGCAGCAGAACTGTTAAGCTGTTATCGTCTCAAGAAAGCAACATTGCATAGTTGCGGGAATGGGAAGTTTTTTTTTATCTAGAAAGGAAAGGAAAATGGGATCCCAATCTCACTCTTTACACCAAAAAGACTACCATATTTTAAAATACAGCAATAGAAACCATAAGTGAAGTGAAAATAAGATTCTGCCTAGAGTAACAGTACTGTGAACAAATGAGGGTAATTTTGGTAACAGAGCAAAATAAAGCTTGTTTCATTAATCTACAGTTAACTACCATAAATCAAAGTGAAAGGACTAACAACCCTGGAGATAAAGGATATGAACACTTAACATGACTGGAAATACAAATTACTTTTAGACTTAAGAAAAGATGTTCAAAATCACCCATAGTAAAAGAAAAGCAAATTAAACCTATAAGAAAAATAACCATTTCCATTTATCAGATTGATAAAGATCAAAACGTTTGATAGTACCCTGAGTTGAGCAGGATAGTACAGGAAAATAGGTGCTTTCAAATACTGCTGATGGGAGTAAAAACTGAAACCATCCTTTTGGAAGGCAATTTGGCAGTGACTAACAAATTAAAAACACACATACCCTTTTATTCAAAAAGTCTCTTTTTAGGACTATATCCTGCAAATATATTTAAATATGAACAAAAAGCTATCTGTACAACGATATTCATTGCCGCATTTTTTAATAGTAGCAAAAGCTCGGAAAGAACTTAAAGATGTATAAGTAAGTCTAGTTACACAAATAAAGCTCTATATAGACAATAAACACTGTGTAGATATTAGCAAAATCAACAAGGCCTTACTGCTTTAGTAATATGTAATTGTCGCCAAGACAGTCAGATGGATGTATTTTTTAAAAAGCATAAAATAATCTTATGGTGCTTTTTGTGTTTTTAGGATAAATATTCGTGTGTGTATGCTTGTATATGTATGTACATATACATAGGGGATTAAATAAGAAATTGGTAACAGACACTCCAGGTAAACTGGTATCTGAGGGGCAGGGTGAAAGGGAAATTTATTTTTTACTATATATTCCTTAATTGCACCTTTTAAATTTTATAGCATATGCGTAATTTGCTTACTTTGTTTTCTTTAAGAGTAGGGGCTTTGTGGTCAAACAGCTTTGTATGAAGTCCCATTTCTACCACTCTAGACAGATTACTTAATCTCTCATCTTTACAATGAGGATAATCCACTAAGTAGAAAGTGTTTGCCATTTTTTTTTTTTGTCTTTTTCTAGAATTAATTAATTAATTACTTTGGCTGTGTTGGGTCTTTGCTGCTGCGTACGGGCTTTCTCTAGCTGCGGCCAGCAGGGGCTACTTTTCTTTGCACTGCGCAGGCTTCTCATCGTGGTGGCTTCTCTTGTTGCGGAGCACGGGCTCTAGGCGCGCGGGCTTCAGTAGTTGTGGCTCGCGGGCTCTAGAGCAGGCTCAGTAGTTGTGGCATGCAGGCTTAGTTGCTCTGTGGCATGTGGGATCTTCCTGGACCAGGGACCGAACCTGTGTCGCCTGCGTTGGCAGGCAGATTCTTAACCACTGCTGTGCCACCAGGGAAGTCCCTGCCATTTTTAGAAGGGCAAATTTTAAACAACAGTAATTATTCGCTTGTGGTAGATTTTCAGTCATTATGATGGTATAAGGGATACATGGGGCAATGGCTTCCTAGATGACATGACAGTTGTTTTGCTACCCAGAATTCCCTTCCCTTCCTCTGGCAATCATATTTAGATATTCCTTTGGAGAACTACCATCTGCGCACTTCTCAAACCATTCGAGTGGACACGATGCTTGATACTGAGGGTTGACATGGAACTTAGACCTGGCCAATGAGGGCTTTGCATTCCTAGTCATAGTAAGGTAGAAGCAACAGTTTGGGAAGACTGTCATCAGCATACCGTGAACAGTGATATTCCCAATTGCACCTCTTTCTTCCCAGACCCATATATACACTGGTCACTGGTTGAGACAAGATTTCACATTCTCTGTGGACCCCAATTCACAAGGCGCTGACTTCTACCTACCATCATAATTGCTGTCTTCAATAAGCCATTTCATTCTTCTATGAGGCCGGCTGCTTCTGTGCAATGAGGTACGCAGTAAGATCTATAAATCTTGTGAGAATAAGCACATTTCTTTACTTCTTTTGGCTAAATTTTGCAGTGTTTTGAAGTGCAACGTATTTTCCTTTCATGTGTGACTTTGTAACTGGGTCCCTGTGGGATCAGATTCTACTTACAGGTCCAGAAGGACTGCTTTAAGTAGAATGGAACATGAGGCAAATTAGTATCCCCTGGTTAGGTGACAACTTCAACAAAAGTCACCACAGCTTTTTAAAGCAAGGAAAGACTAGAACACAGGATAGAAGGGGCTACATTTGCTGTCATTGGAAGGTCAATGGGTTTAGTTTTGGGATAAACAGAATTTTCCAAATTCTTCCAAGGATCACCTCTCCAAATTCCAGAATCTTACTTTTTCCCAAGATATGCATTTTCACGTAAGAAATCTGGCAAGTGTTTGAATTCAACCCATGTTGTAATTTAACAAGCCGTAGGGTCAGACTCTGGTTTCCGGCTACCAACAGCCACAAGAAAGAAGAGTTTTTTAAAGCTAAAAATTTCCTAGTTCTCTAACCACACTGAGTGGATAATTTAAAGCCCTGAATTTTTCATTTCTCTTTTTAATCTAACGCAGTATGCAGCAGCCAGTTCACCCCTACTCATCATGTCTTCATACTGTGCCACCTTATCACTCAGTTATCCAAGTCATGTTTCCACTAGGCACCTCAAGCCAGGTGAATACAGGTAATAATTTAACTATTTCACCACTAGCTTCCACAGATTATTATTGTTCCATTGTTTAATGGTAGGTCAATCCTCACTTCCTTCAAACCCAAGTAGGTTAAGTACCTAACCTACTACCTCAAACACTATTATCAATCAGAATTCAGTCACAGATAACAGAAAACACTCTATTTCAAGCCAGAAGTAATTTAAATCAGGGAATTAGATACTTATAAAATCATTTAAAGAGACGGAGAATTGGACTCTAGAAATAATTTCAAAATGATTCTGGCCCACTAAGGGAGCTGCTAACTTGACCACATTTAGGGAAGCTGGAAATCTGGAAGCTGTCCCTGGAACTATTGCTCTGGGACCAGTTACCTTAACTGTGCAATCCAGGGATCTGGAAGGTGTAGCTGTTAGCTCTAGAACCATTCTGCACCTCCTAGGCTCTGTACTATAACTGGGTCCTGCAAAGCTACTGAATAGACTGGGGGCCTTCACGTGAAGCAGGGAATCCTAATTCCTGCGCAACCATGCTTACCAGCAAAATCAGCAGAAACTGAAGAAGGGAAACCTATGCCTTAAGTAAGTTTCAAATTTTGGGCATCCCGTCTGACTGCAGAACCTAATCCTTCAGCCCTAGCTTCAGCAGACTCTGAGAGGTATAGATTTTAGCTTTCTCACTCCTGCAGCTCAGGAAGTCACACAAGAGGGGCCACATCCCCCATAAAGTCCCAGAGCAAAATTCTAACAAGCTTGAAACAGATGACCTCACTTATTCTTGGATTTGTAATAAATGTGGTTCTTGGATGTGTCATATTTACAAAATGTTAATGAGCTACATTCTGAGTCTAAAATCGGCTTAAGCACAATGTTTTTCCCCCCGCTGACTTTCAGTGAGTTGGGACTGTACTACTTCTCGAACTTCCTTCTCTATGTGGTCAAGGGCTGAATTCTAAGCAAAGCAAATTAACTTCTAGGGATTTGTGAACTGAAAGGTTCTATAAACATCCCTTTAAACAATGTTTAAATTTACCTAAAGAAATTCTGGGGTAAAGTTTCATATGTCTCAGTGCAAGGGGTAGGGAAACATTTCCTGTTATATAGGTATAACAGAGGAATATTATCTCCGTGAGTAGCTTTTTTATCTGTTTCTTAGAAAATACGATGATCTTTTTATTTACATTAATTGACAAGAAAGGCAAATTATATGCTGATTAGGTACAGTAATTTCCTAAAATAATGATTATTAACGTGACATGTGCAAGGGAAAAACAATGGATGAGAGCCCTGAGGCACATGGACATCCCTATACAGCAGCAGGCCCATTGCAAATGGAGCCACATATTTGCAAATTCTCAGATGAGATCTGCACAACCACATCTCATGGTTTAGTGTTTTTAACATATGGACAAATCAAAGAGGAGAACAACTTTATACTATTTAATTGTTTATGTTAATGGCTGGAAGTTTAAAAGCAAAAATGAATTGTGTACAGATATGTTCAACAAATTTAAATAAAAAGGGGGAGGAAACTAAAGGTAGTGTAATCACTTTCAGGACCTAATAAACGTGCAGCGATGAAAGACCATTCAAAATTCAAAACTGTTCCTTAATTGTTCTCTGCATTGGGCACATCCTAACTAATACTTTGCAAACAAACCAGCCCATTCACAGATGAATGTTTTTGAATTAACTGTTGCACTTAGGGTGTACCATTTGCAATTTATTTGCTTACATTTACATTCTAAGTTTCTATAAATTTGCTCCACACATCGCCAACTTGGATAGAACGACAAGGAAATTCAGTTTCAACTCAAATTCAGTGAAAGAAGAATGTCAAAATCCAGATCTGGACATCGTGGCTGGGAACTGAGCGTTCTGTGTTGCTTGGCTGAGCAGTGATGTAGTTGTCCTCTGGTTCCTATTTGCCCTAGTTGCTCATACTTTGTGGTTATTTCCAGTCAACGTGTGCTCTTAAATAATTGAACCCACCCTTCTTAACATGACCTAACTGTGGCCTTTGTATTTATATATCCAAAAAAGAGTATCATTTAATAAATGGATTATTAGTATGGTATAAAAAACACAAAAGGCAAGCAGAGTAGGAAAAAAAAAGGAAACAATCTGTTAAGAGAAAAGGGGAACCAACAGCATAGGTTAATGAAATTCCATGTTTGATTTGAAGAAAACATAGACCATGTATTTCTTGGATTTCCTGAGTGAATCCATCGATAAATCTCTTCCTCCAGCATATGTGCTTGAACTAACTCACCAACATTCCAACAGACTAATGTCTCCACCCAGATACTCATTCCAGAGTTATAGTTATTGAGTCAAATGCCTTGGCCATTCTAAGAAAATTCCACAAGTAACAATTACTGTACTTGGCAGGAAGCCTGGTAATACCCAGCTAGAACTTTTTTGTTGTTGTTGATTTTAAAAATATTTTTCAGATTTATTGCTACTTAGGAAAGTGTATCATCAAAATATAAAGTGAAGAAAGAGCTAAAAGAAGTAACTTAGGCTAATAAATATATAATGATATTCCAAGTCAATATACTTTTTAATTATAACCTAAATATAATTGAATCCCTGTCCCCAAATGGCCTATTCTCAAATAGTAAATAAAAGCAATTGGAATCTTTGCGAAGTCTCTTGGTGGGGGAAAAATGCCTGAAAACGGATGGAGTGTTTTTAATACAAGCCACATGACTTAACTTTTTTATTCTTTTGGATAGTTTTCTTGTTCCTCATCACTTCTCAGTATTCAACTCCATCCCTTAATATGGTTCTCCCACTGCCACCCTTTCTCTCTCATTTTCCTCCTTCCAGAGGAGGGACCCTCCTATGAGTCCCTTACCAATAGCTCTAGCTGCCTACAGTGACTTTCCCTGTTGCATGCAGCCCTCTGTCAAATTTACTCTCACCCTGTGCTTTGATTGCTTGTCTCATAAGAATTATCCTATCACTAAAATTCTGCATAGAAAATGAGACCCAATCAGTAATAATTTTTTCTTCTTGGAAGAAAACAAAGTGGTGAGGGAGGCTATGGATACTTTCAAAGTAATTCTATTTCTCTGTTACCCTTTCTCCCATCAGATATTTATGCACCCACAACCCAGAGGAGAATGCCATATGTGTTTGTACAACTCACCACTACCACTCATCACACTCCAACATGCTTTTCTCCTTCTTCACTTCGGTCAGACAGGCTTCCCATCAGGCACTCTGGAAAGTGTACCATACCTGTGTCTGTCTAAGTTTCTCCTAGAAAATTGGAAAGGAAATGCATCAGCATTAGGATTTTAGTGCCCAACCACCCTCCTGGGGTCCTTGCTTTCATAACATGAGGATGAAGGTAATTTCACAAAATTCTTTCTATTACACAGGCAATTGACTATTAGATGAACTGTACCAACATAACTGAGGCAGTATGGGACCAAGCTGAATAACCAAAGTTTTGAGAAATCAGAAGTCGCCTAGAAAAAATTTCTTGCCATCCTGAATACTATAAAATGAGGGGAGTTAGATAGCTGAAAAATCATACTGGAGTTAAATAAGGAGGGACACTCCCCAAACTGGAACTCCTTTGGCAAGACAGGGGCTCCTCAGGGTCAGAAGTCTCACTGTAGAGCATCGCACTTCAAGAGGCTCAGTCAGTCTTGCCCCATCCCTTCCTCTTCAAGTCTTCTGCAGATCTGGGGTTTAGGTTCATTCACCTGTGATTCTCCTTCAGGGCAGCTGCATTCATCAATTGGTCTACCTCAGCACTGTTTAGCTTCACTAGCCACAAAAATTTGAGGGGATTCTGGGGCACTATAATAAAGTTAAAGCCTATTTAAGGTTTTCTCAAGTCTAAGACTAATCGTTCTTCATGATCAATCATTCCCTCAGGAACTTGATCCAGACAATTCTGAGCCTGTATCATGCTCTACTGCCCCCTAGAGGATGACTCATTTTAGTGGTTTTCTGTAGGAATGCAAAAGCAGAGTTTTTACCCACTCATAGCTATGAACTTGACATATGAATTCCAAAAAACTCCATCCTGCCATACACTCATTCTGGAGCAGTGAGAAAGTCCACTACAGAAAGGAAAAAACTGTGTGGCTTTGAATCCACTAGACCTATAGACAGTATTTTTCTGTCTCCAGGGAAGTCTACTAAAGCAGTTTTAAGTCATTTGCTAGCCACACCTAAAATTCCATTTCTTGGGTTCCTGGTGAGACACCTCCCATGAATTTCTCAAATTCCTAGTAGCAAGTAGCCTGTATCAGTAAATCCAGAAACTGATTTCAAATCTCTCAGTGGAAGCCATGTTCTGAGGACATGAAGTATTTGGAAGAGGAGTAGAGACATTATAAGCACATGTCTGCTATAATCTTTTTTTTTTTTTCCTTTCAGGAGTTATTACCAAAAATTGAGAAAAATTTCGAGAAATTGAGAGTCTGTTGAGAAAAGATTATAAATCAAGCTCATAGATAACCTCCAATACAATGCTGCATAAATCTAGTCCTATTTTTAGAGCATCCAGTTCCCAAAATTGACGTTTTGCTTCAGTACATCTCCACAGCATTTCATTGGCTTTTAGTATTATTCTAAAACCCATTGGCACTTGTTCTCATACCATTTCCTCCTTTATATCTATTCTGTTAATAGTTTGGAAGACATAGGGTAAGTGTTTAGTTCTAGCAATTATTATGCACTAGGCTCAAAATCACCAAAAGTAGTCCCTAACTTGTAACTCAGATAGAGAACTCGGGGGCTTCCCTGGTGGCGCAGTGGTTGAGAGTCCGCCTGCCGATGTAGGGGACACGGGTTCGTGCACCGGTCTGGGAAGATCCCACATGCCGCGGAGCGGCTGGGCCCGTGAGCCATGGCCGCTGAGCCTGCGCGTCTGGAACCTGTGCTCCGCAACGGGAGAGGCCACAACGGTGAGAGGCCCGTGTACCACAAAAAATAATAATAATAATAAACAATGGTCAGTCATCCTAATAGGTAATTAAGCAATTAGAAACTTTACTCAGTCCCCAAGGAAAATGCCAAAATAGAGAGCACATACTTACGACCGCCAGTTTTCTTTAAAAAAAATTTCTTCAGACATCACATTTAGTCTCAATACCTAGTCAATGTGAAATAAACATTGAATATTTAAGATATATCTCCATTCTCTTACAAAGTGTTATGGCAGAGCTGCTCAGAAATTAAGTTGGAGTACCATCATGAAAGACATATCTTTTTGTGAAAGATGATTAAATATACCGTAGCAGATATAGCAGTAGTTTATTTAGGGGTCCCTTAGTATCACATACAAAAAATGTAATCAACTTGATAATAATCAAGAAATAATCAACTTGATAATATCCATTTACTCATAAGGAAATGGGTAAACTGTGTCAATTTTTCTTATGAATCACTTGTTTATATAGTTGATTATTAGTACAGAGTTATAGCATAGTAAAAATGTATTGATAAATAAAACAGTAACTTCTGTTTCTTTATTCTTTGTTCCTATAGCTAGTTGTAAGGGATATTTTTCTTTTGTGAAAGCAAGCCTTTAATGTAGACACTTAGAGAAAAGCCCCTTTGATTGTGTACATAAGTGTCAACACAAGCAAAGTCTGCTGTAGTAATTTGTGAATTTCCTCTGTGGTTTGCTTGAAAGATCACGAAATGATCATTTAGCCCTTCTCATATGAAAATATCACCATTTGGATTGCAGCTGGAGCTGCTCTTAGCTGAGGTCCTGTTACTTCCAAAAACAAGTCACAGCATTTTTAAGAGCCCCGTTTCAATGCTCATGCATGCTTTCTGCCTCATAAACCTTGCAATTTAGTGTCAGATCACCTTAAATTATTTCTTCTCCTCATCTCATTCACAATTCACCATGCAGTCATTGTTGAGATGCCCAAACACCATTCTCAACAAAGGGCAGCTCATAAAATAACCAGAGTCCTAAGAAAATGTGAATACTCAGTTAAATGAATTATTCAATTTACAAATGAAAATTTAAATGGGATAACTCTAAAACTATTTAGTCTACTATAAAACGGCATTGTTTACAATTAAGTTACCTTTACCCTTTTTAAATTAAGAAACAAGTAGATGTTGGTACATGAAATGTGAGGGCCTGACTAAAGCCAGTTTGGTGTGGTCAAGTATTGGGCAAGATTCCCCATTCACTTCAGCCAAAACCTTGTCATTTTGGTGAGATTAAGGTTCCAATTGCTTCAGCCCAAGACCTCTCTGGAGCAGACGCTCTGCTATTCTGGTTAAATTAAGCCCGTTTCTCTCCCAAGTGAGTAATTACTTAAGTTCCATGCTGAGACAGCTGAAGTGACTTTTCATTTGGCACATTGATTCTGGGAGTGCAGTACATGTTTGTTGAAACCATGCTAAGTTAGGACAAAGTGTTTTTATTATTACTACTTATTAACATGTATTGATAATAGATATTGTACTTAGTCCACATATAATACATAAAGGAAGTCCTCATTCCTGCAGATGGAAATAAGCAACATAGATGAATATATATGGATGAAATTTATATCCTTATGGAAACTATAGCTCAATTGAGAAGACGGGCATTGAGCACATAATTACAGGTGAGGCTAGTTTTACAAACAAGTGCAGTATACTATGTATGTGCAAAAAAGAAGTTGACCTTGTTTTGGGGTGAAAAGAAAGTCTCCAGAAAGAAATGACATTTGCTCTGAGACTTGAAGAATGCGATGAAGTTGGCTAGCTAAAGAGTAGAAGAAATAGTGATTCATGCAAAAAAGACTCTGATGGGAGAGCGTATGACAGTTTGGTCTGGAAACTGCAATGAACAGCAGCAGTGTAGAGGAGGTGGGGCTGTGGGGATGTGGCGGTGGTGGCGGCATTGAACCTACATAAATTGGCAAGAGCAGAGTCCATTAGGCCATAGTAGGAATTTTCTACTTCACTCTAAGGAAGTGAGCTTCTCCTAAATTGTTTTGATGACAGAAATGACATCGTCATATGTGTGTTTGTAAAAATAATCACCCTAGCTACAGTATGGACTATGTGAGGGTGGGCATGGGTCAATGAATGTGGGGAAATTGGCTAGGAAGTTATTGCCTGAGAGATGATTGGTGACTTTGTCAGGGGTGTTTGAAATGGAGATGGGGAAAAGCAGAAATGTTAAAGGAGGTCCAATGGACCAAATTCTAAAATGGATTGGATGTTGGGGTAAAGGACAGCGTGACCTGAGGGATGACTCCCAGGTTTCTGGACTAGCCAGCTGGGGTTATGGTTACTAAGAGAGAGGAGAATAAAGTAAAAAGTTTGCTGCAGAAAAATAATCAGTTTGGGACATGTTATATTATATATTAAAAGTATTGCACTAAACATATATGTATATAAATGCATTATTAACATTAATTTAAAAATTATTTCCTTTCTATCCATGATTAAACAAACTTTCATATATACAAATACTATCCTGATTCCTCTTATGCAACTCTTTTATTGATTCTGTGATGGGTTAAATTTATTTAATAAGTAAATAAAATACTTTATACTTTCTTTTTGATTTTTGATTATGATTTTTTATGAATCACCATAATTAGTTTAGAAGTATTAATATTTTATATTAATTAGTAGGTGAATATTTTTGGTAGTATCTGATTATTTCCAATATTGTGAGTATGTGAAATGAATTATTCATGTTCTTTTCAATAGATTTTTTTATGTTTGTTGTTTTCCCAATTGTTTTCCCCAATAAATTGATTCATTCACAGATAGAATAAAGTATGTACCAGATATGTTTCTGAGACAAAGGTACAGCTGAATGTATCTGTATGAGCAGCTAAAAACAGAATAACCACTCAGCTGACCCAAAGGACTGTGAAATAATACTATGTGTATTATTTTAAGGCACTAGGTTTTGAGATGATTTGTTACATAGCAATAGTTAGCAGATATGGTACTATTTTTTCATTACCTACCCTCTAAAATTGTTCATATACAATCATTCTTTGTGATCATATAGAATCATTCTTTGTTGTTCTCTTATTTACATCCATCAGGTTTCTTTCACAGTCTCTTATTATTCTCCTCCTTAAATCTTAACTAAAACAAAGTTTTAAAGAGGATATAAAGTCAATGTATAAAATTTTTGTGTTTCTATAAACTAACAACAAACAATAAGAAAATTAAGTTTAAATATTTTCATTATAATAATCTCAAAACACATAAAATACTTATAAATTTAACAAAAGAGATGCAAAGTTTCTACACTGAACATTACAAAACACTGCTGAAAGAAATTAAAGACCTGAATAAGTGGAGTGTATACCACGTTCATGGACTGGAAGACTCATATTGTTAAAGTATAAATTGTCCCCAAACTGATATATAGATTCAATGAAGCTTCAATCAGAATTCCAGCATTTTTTTGGGTAGAAATTGTCAGGCTGTTTCTAAAATGTATATGGAAATGCAAAGAACCAAAAACAGTCAAAATATTTTTGGAGGACTTTCACTATCTGATTGCAAGACTTACTATAAAGCTATGATAATCATGACAGTGTGGTAATGACATGAGAATAAACATGCTAGTAAAAAAGAATAGGAAGTCCAGAAATAGATCTGCACATAGAGGCAAACTGACTTTTGACAAATGTGCAAAGGGGTGTCTTGGAGAAATAGTCTTTTCAACAAATTTTGCTGAATCAACTGGATAGCCATATGAAGAAAACCTCAACGCCTGCCTTGTACTATACCCAAAAGTATTTTAAAATGGATCATAGGCCTAAACATAAAGCTAAAATTATAAAACTTCTGGAAGAAAATCTTGTCAATTTGGGTTAGAAAAAGATATCTTAGGATGCAAAAGGAAAATAAATTGATCATCTGGATTTTATCAAAATTACAAACTCCTGTTCTTCAAAAGACATTAAGAAAATGAAAAGGTAAGTCCATGGATGGAGAAAATATTTGTAATACATATGTCTCACGTAAGTTTTGTTCCAGAATGTATAAAAAACTCTTACACCTTAATAAGAATATAAGAAAAAAATTGGGCAAAAAATTGAATATATATTTCAAAAATGTATAGCACACAAAAAAGTATCACATGAAAGTAATGCTTAAAATCATAAGTCATTAAGGAAATGCAAATTAAAATAACAATGAAATACCACTTCACACCCAATGGCTAAAATGGAAAAAGACTGAAATATCAGGGGTTGGCAAGAATGTGGAACAACGGAATCTCTGTATGCGGCTGGTGTGAATGTAAAATAATACAACTACTTATAAAAAGATTTGATAGTTTCTTATAAAAGTAAACACATACCTAACTCTAAAGATGCAGCAATTCTACCCCTAAGTATTTACAAAAATAAATAAAAAATACATCCACTGAATAACCTGTAGATGAATACTCATAGCAGCTTTCTTCATAATAGCTCCAGTCTGGGAAACAAACAAGCAAATAAACAAATTATGGTATGTTCATAGCATGAAACATTACTCATTATGAAAGATAAATGAACTGCAGATTGAGCAACAACATGGATCAATCTTAGACATGCTGAGCAAAAGAACAGACACAAAATGATAGCTGCTGCATAATTCCTACTTATATGAAGTCCTAGAGCAGATAAAACTAATCTAGGTGAAAAAAAATCAGATCTGTGGTTTCCTGGGGCAGGGGTGGGGTGGGCTCATGGGGACTTCATGGAATGATGGAAATAGTCTATATCCTGATTGTGGTGCTGATTACAAAGACATATGCATTTGTTAAAACTCATCAAACTGTGTACTTGCAAGTTACACATCTTATTTTATGTAAATTATAGCTAAATAAAGCTGACTTATTTTTTAAAGAATCTTCTTGCCTCAAAGTTACAAAACAGGCACTTTAAAAATTAAATAATGCCTCTTTTTCCATGTTTAGAGAAAACTCCTTTCTGCATAATTGTTTATATACAAATAGTCTTGTTGACTTTTAAATTGTAATGTCCAAGTACCAAGCATTAACAACAGTTATCACCTACTTACTGCCTAATGTAAGCTAGATTCTCTGCCATATACTTACAACTATTTCATCCTCACAACACTTCCTACAAGATAAGTCTTATTATCTTTATTTTTGGTTGAGAAACCTGAGTCTCAGAACACTTAATTCGCCCAAGAACTCCCTGTTAGTAAATAGTAGAGGTAATAGTTATCCAAGGACTGTCTGTCTCCATCAACCAGTTATCCCAAAGCCATTTACCCTTAGGCACTAGGTAAACAGTCATTGCTAGTCATTTAATTGACCTGGCCACAACCTCCTTCAGTGAGTCACTAAGCCTAATTTTCCAATAATTAAAACAAAGAAAGAAAATGAAAGAGACTATTACTTACCTTTATTCTACTTCACGTGGCAAGAGTAATATAGTGTTTATAACAGGATAAACCTGAGGTTCAAGATCTAGTTTTGTCCACTTTTAACTGAGCGTGTTGCTTAATCTATCTAAGCCTCTGTTTTCTATTCATAAAATGGAGGTATTAATAACCAGCTCACAGGGTTGTTGTGAGGATAAAATGAGGTAATACATTTAAGCACTTTACACTGTGTCAGAAGCATTGCAAATGACAAGAAATAGAAATGCTTATTGTTAATGAGAGGACCAGTAGTGTCCTTTAAAGAGAGTGATTAAGTTGCTATTTTTACTACTATTCATTTCCTTATTATTTCCTTCTTCTACTGAGAATCCATTTAGCAAGTTTGAAAAGGGCTTGTGTATTCAACTCATTTTTTGGGCATGAGAGATTCCTTCGTCACGGATCATTTTGAGGTTGTATACATTCATTTACAAGTTTCACTTAATATTCATTTAATATTTTCATTTAATCAATTCATTTAATGTTTCCAAATATGCCATTGTATCATAGGCTCTTGTATTACTTATTTGCAAAAACTTATATAGACTGTTGAGAATAAAGTATAAGAGATATGTCACTGGCAGAAAAGCCTGTCTTGTTCCCATAAGTAGCCCAGAATAGTGGTCAAACTGTTCAGTGCCATTATGTGACCTATAGGAGACAGAGTTCCCACACACTTTATGAGCTTCAATTTTTCTCTTTTTATCTGCCACTTTCTGGAAGGGATGGCTGTGATCCATGAAATAGCTGAAAAGTAGGAAAAGAAAATACATAGAAGCCAAAGAAACCCGTGTTTACAACAACGTACTAACTATATAACTAACTGGACCTGCTTTAAAAGCTATATCATAGCTTTAAGAGCCATGATATAAAAGTCTGATTCTTTGCTTAAGGTGCTATATAATCAAGAAGAAGTGAGATGGTGAAATAAGCAATTTTCTAATAATAACAGAAAGAGAAAGAACAATGATTCTCAAAGCTCATCTTGAGCAACGATTAGTAAACAGGTTTTCACCTCCAGAGCCCCATCAAGATCTTTCTTCACTCCGCCTTTACTCCAAACATCCATAACACCCTCAAATGTTCTGAGAACTACTGTCTTACGGGAGAGAGAGAAAATAATACAACTCCATATAATTTGCAGTAGGTTGTTAGTAATCTGTGGTCTTAGTCCTCCTGGATACTAAATGAAGGCAGGGCACTTTGGGTTAAGTTAAAGCAGAGGGAAGACGATCTGATGGTGGACTGCAATCATAGCATGTGACAAGTAGATGGGGACACCTTAGTTAAGCATGAATGTTCCCCTGACCTCTATCCCACCATCTCAGAGGATCATATCCAGGTTGTATTAAATAACTTTTAGGGTTCTGAGACAGTGAAGCTGAATCCAGGAAGAGCTGAGAAGCAGCAAATAAGGCAGGACATGGACCAAAGGACACACTTCATTGTATCAATTAAAAACAGGAATGACCCTAGTACAACTCATGGCATGAAGAACAGTGGATTCTTTGTCATGGACAGTCCATCACGTCCAATCGAATCACTTGGACTTCATTTGTAGGCAGTTTTGCCAAAAATAAGGCTGACCCCTTATTTCTGTGGTCAATGTAACCAAATTACTTTGAACTCTGATTAACTGAATTTCAAAGACTCATTCTCCTATCATAACTTCACCCCTTCTCATCTTCCCGTTTTGTTATAGTGACTAACAATATTTACTTAATCACATATGAATATGCATTAAAGACACTAGAAAAAAATACTTTTCCATTCCCTAGGGTTAAGCTCCACTTTTCCATTCCCTAGGTGGCCCAAGGAGATAAGTAACCAAACAAGATATTTTAAAATTCATTATTTCTGGAATTCTTCTATCTGGTTTGTTTACAGTTTTGTTTTGTTTTGTTTTCATTTCAGGCTTGACACAGAGATAAGTGTGTACCAACAGTCTACTTTTTATATTTGAGCGAGTACCTGGAAGTGGTATGTGGCAGAAGATAAGAATGAGGTCAAGGGAACACAAGCACATTGTTAACTTCAAAACTAACTTGCTCTTCTCCTCCATTTTACCCTAAGTAAGAAGATTTCTGGTCCAAAGACTTCTGGTTCACGCTGTACTCCTTTCTAAATTACCTTCAAAAATGTGCTTAGTGTTTTCATTCACCTCTCAATTCATCTCCCTTGTGTTGGATATCATGCCTACTTTTTTCTCAATCATTTCTCACTTACACATCTCCAACTTCCCACTTTCTTTGTTGATTTTATTCTCTGTGATGTTTTCAAACTGCATGGCACCAAAGCATGTATGAACATTAGTCTACCAACGAACGACATTTGTATGAGCTTCCTGAACCCCAAACTAAAGAATCTGTGCTCAACTCAGAGTCCTTCCACCAAGGCATTAGTGTTCTGGCTTTCTGCATAAGTCTACTTTCCATTTATATGAATTATCCCACATATATGAATACAGTTTACAAATATCAGAACACTCTTACAGAAACTTTCACAGGAGATGGAAGCAACCTAAGTGTCCATCATCGGATGAATGGATAAAGAAGATGTGGCACATATATACAATGGAATATTACTGAGCCATATAAAGAAACAAAATTGAGTTATTTGTAGTGAGGTGGATGGACCCAGAGTCTGTCATACAGAGTGAAGTAAGTCAGAAAGAGAAAGACAAATACCGTATGCTAACACATATATACGGAATCTAAGAAAAAAAAAATGTCATGAAGAACCTAGGGGTAAGACAGGAATAAAGACACAGACCTACTAGAGAATGGACTTGAGGATGTGGGGAGGCGGAATGGTAAGCTGTGACAAAGTGAGAGAGTGGCATGGACATATATACACTACCAAATGTAAAACAGATAGCTAGTGGGAAGCAGCCGCATAGCACAGGGAGATCAGCTCGGTGCTTTGTGACCACCTAGAGGGGTGGGATAGGGAGGGTGGGAGGGAGGGAGACGCAAGAGGGAAGAGATATGGGAACATATGTATATGTATAACTGATTCACTTTGTTATAAAGCAGAAACTAACACACCATTGTAAAGCAATTATACTCCAATAAAGATGTAAAAAAAAATTATTTATTTATTCTTGGCTGCGTTGGGTCTTTGTTGCTGCGCGTGGGATTTCTCTAGTTGCAGTGAGCGGGGCTACTCTTCGTTGCGGTGTGTGGACTTCTCATTGCGGTGACTTCTCTTGTTGTGGAGCACGGGGTCTAGGCACGCGGGCTTCAGTAGTTGTGGCACGCGGGCTCAGTAGTTGTGGCTCACGGGCTCTAGCGTGCAGGCTCAGTGGTGGCGCATGGGCTTAGTTGCTTCATGGCATGTAGGATCTTCCTGGACCAGGGCTTGAACCTGTGTCCTATGCATTGGCAGGTGGATTCTTAACCACTGCACCACCAGGGAAGTCCCAACAACTTTCACTTCTTAATCAATGTGACAGACACTGCAGTTTAAATTCTTGATATCGATATTCTAGAACCTTGAAAAAATAGCATAATTCCATCTCTTTTCCTCTCATGCTATATACTGTAGAATTGTCCACAAAAGAAGATCTCAGAGTCACAGTGGAATCAGCTATGGATCTTACTAAAGCTAAAAGCAAAGGTATCTTGATGTAGCTGCAGTTATTATTGTCATGATTCATGATTATTTCAGTGTTGAGTAGAAGGAACTGTAGTTTCTCCAATTTTGTGAATAATAGCTTTGTCATTGAACAGAAGGCACAATGTGTGGCTAGACTGTCTCTCACAGGGTTTGCAAACACTTTCAATTGTCCCCAATGTGCTAGCCACATGTTTGTTTTCAGTTGGCTGAATCATAAAGCAGAGAGAATTTAGAGAAAGGGGAAGAGAAAGAAAAGCAACTAACCATCTCATGAGGAAGTATAACAAAGGGTAATGTGTTTTCCCCCCTAAAGTAGTATTGTGTGTTTAAAGGAAAATAAATAGTGCACACATTACTATTCTAGTTATTTTATTCTGACAAGAAATTTTTAAGTCTGTTGGAGCAAATTTGAAAAAAATGGTGAACTTCATTCAGCCATAAATTTTGATGAGTTAATCAATTGACATTCATTGACTGCCCAGGTGGGCAAATCACCATTACGGTATACTACACTTCACAGTATAACTGTATTCAAGAAATATTTGTAAAACAAATGTACACTGAATTTCTGAAGGGAAATATTTAAAAAGGGAAAATGGCAGTCTTCACACTCTCACACATAAAATACATCCAAAGCTTTAAAGTCCAACTAAAGGAGTTATTCAATTAAATATTAATAATCATAATGAAACGTTATAGTGAATGAATTGAAAGTAACTGAAGTTACTTGGCTATTCACAAAAATCAGTGATTTTAAAACAGGGAAAATACTTTAGAAAGGATTTGAGTTAATCCTTGAATCCTACATAAAACTAAGAGCCAGGGAAAGTAAGTCAGCTGTCCAAAGATACACAGCTTTTTTATGTAAACACCAGGATTGGAAGCAAGAGTATTTTATCCAAGATCCAGGAAAAATTTTCTACCCTCCCATTAAGGGACACTCGGGTTTGCCACTCTGACAGTCTGAACTCCATAGCAGAGGTCTTCCCTCAGCAACGTGTGGTCAAGCCCTAGCAGTTGTGGGCTTCTCTTTCCTGGCGAACAAGCTCTTCATGGGTGAATATAGAACATTTTTCTGATGAGAGATAATTATACTCTCTCCCTTCCTGATTCTCCTATAATTTGGCCCGTCCATCCAAATTATATACACCTGCTTCTTCTTTTTACTCCGTCTCTTAGTGCGTTTGGGGAATTGAGTAGTTTAAGTTCTGCTGCAAGTCTATAACATGATAGCTAGAGATGTCTCTGAACTTCATACAGAGGGATAGCACTGCTGACCTGCCATCATCCATGGGATTTGCACTTGAATTTTTATCTTCAATATTTAAGTAAGAGATCTGGCAATCCATAGGCAAGCTTCCACCTGACACCCATTTGTGATCAAGGATGGTGTGTGGACACAGCAGAGCAAATCTTAATTGACTCAGTAAAAGCCAAACGCATCACCTTGGATTCAGAATCATGAGATCTGATTACGTGAGAGAACCAGCCAACCCTCACCTTAGTGTCAATTAGGGTTCTTGAGTGGTAAACAACAGAAATTGACTCTGACCACATTAAGCCACAAAGGAATGCAGTGGAAAAATGGAAGGAAAAGCTGAAGAACCAGGTCTTCGAAGGTACTGGCCTAAGACACCTTAAGGGGAATCTGTGTAGCAACAACTCACAGAAACTTTCTTTACTAGCGGGAAAAGCAGGCTCCAACATTTCTGACCTTTGTGTACTTCTGCTCAAGATTTGAACTCTAGGGAGATGGTTTGATTAGCCATGCTTGAGTCTAATGACCACCGTTTGAAGTGGGGGAAGTCTCACGAATGCTCAGTCAGTCCCACCATGCAACTGGGTAGGGGAAGTTTCCAAAAGGAAGACACAGTTGTTCTGACCAGAAAACAAGTGAAATGTGTGTTGGGCAGTCAAATCAGCAGAGGTCCATGACACAATCCAAATGTGGTGGTTAATCATCAAGAGACAGAGACCAACAGTGATAGGTGAATACTGAAGTGTATCTAGACAATGGCCCAATCAATGATGAGTCCAATTAAAAGGTTAATAAAACCTGGTTCTGACTGTAGTTTTAAATTAAGCCGTTAAATATTTTTCTTTGAAATGCTTCCAGCACTGCCCAAACCCTGAGTGGCATGTGAACAACTCATCCATTAAGCATCCCTTTCCAGTCAGCATTACCTATCTCCTACCCACAGCCTCCTACACATTCTCCTCTGGCCACTCCCATTCCCTTCTCTTTACCAAAATCTGAAACCCAAGGCTGTTTCTTCCTCAACCTCTTTGTTTAGCTTGGAAGATCAATCAAACACCAAAGGATTCTTTACTGACTTTTCAACATTTAACAAATGGTTATTTAAGCTTTTTTTTTAATCCAAAGTCAAACCTCCTTATTAAACATATAAAGAGAAAAAAATCAGATGAAATGCATATTTGAAACTGCCTTCTGAGTGCTAAGGCAGACTTGCTCTAGCCCCCTTTACTGAAACTTCCTGAGAGACACTGTGGAAATGAAAGATGGTTCTTCACTTCCACTTAAAGTACAATTCAGGCCTGCATTTTGAAAGAGACAGGTTTATTCATCACTTCAGCGTTAGCTGGCTTTGTTCCCTGTAAAATTTTACTTTTGGTTATTAAAATATTCACTGGAGGAAATAAATTTGTAACCCATTTCTCATATTACCTACACACAGAAAAACAAAATTTGATATCTTGGGGTTTATTTGCTGAAGGCGCTTCCCATAAAAGCGAGGAGTGTGGAAATTTGTCTGGTTAACTCCTTATGGATAAGTTAGTCACAATCGTTCCTCCGCCCACTTTCCCCCTCCCCCCTCCCCCCATCCCCGACTCTCGCCCCCAGCACCCTCCCCACCTCCCGACTTCCCGCCTCTGCAGGGCTGGTGACCTAATAGCATTTTTCTTCGTGCATATTTTGGCGTCGCCCCATGGCCTGGCTGGCTTTGCCTGTCTGAGTCTTTTGAAATTCCTGCATGTTCGCCCCAGATTAAGAGTGTGTCTCAGGATGTGTGTTCCGTTTTGTTCTTTCCCCTTAACGCTCCCTGTGCAACGTGTCTGGGGGGAGGAGGACAAGACGGGGAGGGGAGGGAGGGGCAGAGGCGAGGAGCTGTCCGCCTTGCACGTTTCCAATCACATTACGTGAACAAATAGCGGAGGGGCGGCCGGGCCAGAACGGCTTGTGTAACTTTGCAAATGTGCCAGAAAGTTTAAAATCTCTCCTCCTTCCTTCACTCCAGACACTGCCCGTTCGCCGGGGCCGCCACGCCGCTCCCCGTCGCCTTCCAGAAGGACTGAGAAAGAGGAGAGAGGCGAGTGCCACGTCCCAGCAGCCGCCTTTACTGGAGAGGGTCTGCAGCCCATCCTTGGCACTGCTTGGTGGGGACTGAGATAGACGCGAGCCCAGTCCGCCTCCCTAGTTGAAGATTTCTCCCTCCCTCTCGTGATTTGAGCCCCGTCTTTCTTTTTTTTTTTTTTCTCCGAGCTACGTCCTCCCGGAGCGGGGACAATCCAGCAAAGGGAGCGATGCGCTACGCCTGGACCGCACTCCTGCTCGGGCCGCTGCAGCTCTGCGCACTCGTGCGCTGCGCCCCGCCGGCCGCCGGCCACCAGCAGCCGCCTCGCGAGCAGCCGGCGGCTCCGGGCGCCTGGCGCCAGAAGATCCAATGGGAGAACAACGGGCAGGTGTTCAGCTTGCTGAGCCTGGGCTCGCAGTACCAGCCACAGCGCCGGCGAGACCCGGGCGCCACCGCCCCGGGCGCCGCCAATGCCACCGCCCCGCAGCTGCGCACGCCAATCTTGCTGCTCCGCAACAACCGCACGGTGGCGGCGCGGGCGCGGACGGCCGGCTCGTCTGGAGCCGCAGCTGGCCGCCCCAGGCCCGCCGCCCGCCACTGGTTCCAAGCTGGCTACTCAATGTCTGGGGCCCCACGCACCGGTAACCAGACGGCGCCAGGAGAGCTCCCGGCGCTCAGTAACCTGCGGCCGCCCAACCGCGTGGACGTGGACGGCATGGTGGGCGACGACCCGTACAACCCCTACAAGTACACCGACGACAACCCCTATTACAACTACTACGACACATACGAAAGGCCCAGGCCTGGGAGCAGGTACCGGCCCGGATATGGCACCGGCTACTTCCAGTATGGTAAGCACCCCCAAGTCGCCGGAAACACCCGCGCACCCTTTCCCCAACTCTGTGGCTCCCCGACGTGGCTGCCTGGGCGCGGCAGGCCTCAGTCCATGCAGATCCCATCCCTCCCCCTGCTCCTGCAGAGGCAGCCCTGGAATCTGCTGCAAACCGCGCGCCTGGCCCCTCCTGCTTTCTTTCCACATTGCTTTGCAGCCCTCGGCGTCCCCATTCTTCTGCTAGCCGCAGCCCTACAACCGCAGTCCGGCTGGGTGAAGGGTGAGGAGTAAGGGACATGGAGGGACCCGGAGCCAGGGTGAGGGCCGCGGAGTTGTCTCACTGTTTTGCCTATCGCCTGGCTGACGTTTAGGTCTTCCGGACCTGGTGCCCGACCCCTACTACATCCAGGCGTCCACGTACGTGCAAAAGACGGCCATGTACAACCTGAGATGCGCTGCGGAGGAAAACTGCTTGGCCAGGTACCAGCTGTATCTCCTCGGCCCAGCTCCTCCGTCTTGGTTCCGGGGGTGCTGCCCAAGTGCCTGGTTCTGACCACTCTTGTTCCGTGCAGAGAGGAGTTGGGAAGTGGAACGTGTTCTCCTGGGCATGCTGACCTGGATGGAGAGTTAAAATTTTGAAGATTTCTGTGGGTTCTGACTTTCAAACTGTGGCACAAGTCAAGGAGATGAAACAAACCCTATCCTGGAGAGTGTGTGTGTGTGTGTGTGTGTGTGTGTGTCTCCTATTCTTTTTCCAAGATCCTTAAACTCTGGAGCCAACTGTTTCCAATAAGGTTTTATTAAACTATAAGGTGGAAAAAATACTGTAATGGAAGAGCTTGTTAATACCCCTTTAAAAGTTTGTGAGCCACTTTGCCAGTACGGCACCCCTTATTGGGTGTCATAGTTTTCTTCTTTTATTTGAAGCCACAATTAACTTAGTTATTTTGGTATTACTTCAGCCAGAATAAGAGCATGAGCAAGAGCTTTGTTTTTGCATTAGTCCTAAAATAAAATCTTAGCAATTTGGGGAATGGAATTCCGAGTTTGCTGCTGGGAAACCAGCAGAGGGAGCAAAAGATGATTTGATAAGATGCATAAAAAAATTTTTTAATGTAAAATAAGGTCATCAATAGTTTTTAAATATATATATTCACACAAAATAAATAAGAAAAAATTTATTTTGTAAATTTCTTCCACTTCCTTTATAACTGTCCAGCTAAAAGAAGAAATCCAAGCTCATCATCTTCATTCTAGAGTCTTGCACCACACACCATTGCACTCCCTATATTACTACAGTAATGCCGTTGTTTTAAAGATAGTTACTAAATTATCTATCTAATCTGGGAATACTCTTTTATTAGAGTTACTTCCCCACTTTACATCTTAGTTAACTGTTTAAGAAAAAAATGTATGCAAAATGCCCTGGTCTCTTGGAACTGATAGCCTAGTTGGGGGAAGAGGGTAGTGACCATTATAAAATGGAAAGGTTTTGCTTATAATTTTGTCTTTAGTTAATATTCTCTGAAAATAATAACGTTTCTTTTTTCAAAATCACAGCTCAGCATACAGGGCAGATGTCAGAGATTATGATCACAGGGTGCTGCTAAGATTTCCCCAAAGAGTGAAAAACCAAGGGACATCAGATTTCTTACCAAGCCGACCGAGATATTCCTGGGAATGGCACAGTTGTCACCAGTAAGTGGATGGGCCTCTTGGGTACTTTTGAGTTGCTTTTTCATTTTACAGGTGATTCTTGACATGACAAATTCTTACACAAAGAGAGAAAATTGCTGTTATTTACATTTAGAATTTCTCTGTGTGATTTGACATAATCAAGGAAATCTATCTTTAAAATAATACATCAACTACTATATCCTGTTATCTTTTAAACTGGAAACTCTAAGCCCAGCTTATTAAAACTGTTGATAGGATACAGCAATTAGCTTCACTAGAATTTTATCCCAATGTACTACAGGTAAGAGTTCTAAAAAAGCCTATTACAGTCAAGATCATCTATAATTAGTTAGCATTTCATAGCATTTAATAAAGATCACACATTATGAAAAGGATTCAGATACCGTTCTCAAAGAAAGATGTAGATGACTTACTCCATGAACTGAGAAGGGCCTACCTCAATCTTTTAAAAGGCCTGTATCAAACCCAAGCAAAAGGTAGTTGCTTGTTTTATCCTAAATTTAAATATTTTCACATAAGGTAATTCTATAGTTTGACTTGGTAACTTGCCTAGGTGTTTACTGCCAGGAAATCCTGTTTTGTGCCCTTAAACTTTCTATAGTTCAAGCCATTTCTTCTTGTTCTTTCCTTATGTGAGAAGATGAACAGCTCAGCACCTTCACTTTAATGAAAGGAGGAAAATAGATGTGAGCACCTAATTTGCTGATAAAATAGAATTATTTCTAAATAAAAGTTTATACTAGTTAAATAATAATGGTGGATAAAACATGCCTTTATTTCTCCTTTGCATTTTAGTAAGGATTTTAAATGTGTGAGAACACATTTTTTTAAAATTTTACAGAAACCTCCCAAGAGACAAGTGCTCTTCTATTTTGGAATGAAGCATCGGTAGTGGCAGCCAAAGGAGATATACTAGATAACATATGGCAAGTTTCACTTAAACAAAGATAATTTACTATCTATCTCTATTTAATATTCAAATATAAAACAGAGTGAAATAGAAAAGCAACATACTCAAAGTAGGTCTTTTTTTCCTAGTAGCAAAGTTAAAGCCTTATAATTTTGATAGATTTTTGTCCTGGAAAAAAAATCTAGCATGAATCTACCTTGAAGAAGATCAACTTGATCTCAATTTTGATGTAAAAACAAGTGCAGGAAGCAGTGGGGATGTCATCTAGAATCCTCGTTGCTTTCTCTGTATGTTACTGACCACTGTCTCTGTGTTGTGTGGGACATTAGACATTACCACAGCATGGATGAATTCAGCCACTATGACCTGCTTGATGCCAGCACCCAGAGGAGAGTGGCTGAAGGCCACAAAGCAAGTTTCTGTCTTGAGGACACATCCTGTGACTACGGCTACCATAGGCGGTTTGCATGTACTGCACACACACAGGTAGGGTGGCAACCTGGAATCAAGAACCCACAAGCTTCAGAGAGAAAACAGTCTTCTATTTTCTTTCCTGCAGGCTGTCTTTTTAAAAGAAAAAACTATTTTATTTAGGGGGTCATCTAGTCCACATGGTAAATTATTGGGAAAAGGAAAGGGATGGCTTGATGATCCAATTACTTTTAAAGTATTTCATCATCACAGAAAGTCAATGTGCCTACCTGTTATGTTCTACAGTGAAAAGCAGTAGTTTATTATCTGAAAAAATCCTAATGGTTTCCAGTTTCTGCACTCATTCTGTATTCTTTAACTTGATTGGTAAGCAATTGTAGAAAAGATATCTGTTTTGTCACCTGCAAAACTATTCCTCCCTCTACCTATTAAACTAAAAATAGAATGGTGATTGGGATTAGCAAAAGGCCAGAAAATAAGTTTCTTAAAAAGTACTTTTAAAAATGTCTCTTTTAATCATATGAAGAAGAGCAGAGGACACAGTTTCTTTCTCCATGCATATATATTTAAACCTACAGTATAATTGATGTCAGATGTCCTTTGGATGGATTTTTAAAAAGAGTGCTGTCCTAAGCAGTTTGTATGTCTTATAATGGGAAAATGTGTGTCATTTAAAAGCTGTGCCAGTATTTCCATAAGAAACCCTAATTTGTAAAAGGACATTATAATTTTACTCCAGCGGAAATCTTGGCAGGGAGTAGTGAATGTACATAACTCAGGGCACAAAAGGATCAGCAGCTGGCATCTTGGGAAGCAAATTCCAGGGCTGTGGCAGGAAGCTTTCTGGTGACCTAAATGTTATCGTTGCTTCTTTCCCTCAGCTTAGAACATCATAGCAATTGGAGGGGTAAGGGTTCAATTCCTCTCGCCCTGGGGCAGGACTTACTCTTTAAGCAAAAGAGATGTAACCTACCCACACATTACACATATGTGTATATAGAGGTCCCCTTTTCACTCAGTGATCTCTAAGTCCCACAGCACCCACCTGTGCAGTGGACCTGGAGTTTATTTTCTTCCTTTAGAAAAAGAGGCACTCTGGACAGCTCACTGCTGAAATATTTGAATCTAAGACTATAGGTATTTATAGCATGTGAGTCCCCCAGTTCCGTGGGGGGTGACCCTACTTCTTTTTATGTGGTAGCTTCCTTTTTTTTTTTTTTTAACATCTTTATTGGAGTATAATTGCTTTACAATGGTGTGTTCGTTTCTGTTTATAATGAAGTGAATCAGCTAGGTAGCTTTCTTGTTAATTATCCTCCGTTTGTGTCCTATTTAACCATTATTCACTAGGTCTTACACTACAAATGACTAATGTATTTGTGTTTTTCACTAGACTGGTGTTTCTTGAACATGGGCTTCATTTAAAGGGAAAAAAAAATTCTCACAAAGTCCCAGTATTGACTTAGATTAGTTGTATTATAAAGTTTTTAAATGTATCCAAAAGTAATACTAAATAGGACTTCTTTATATTTATACTTTCATATAAGTTCTTAGATAACAAATTTACGTATTAAATATATACGAAACTAGAAAGTTACATTAACCTCATTAATTTATGTAACAAACAGTTATGTTTTGCTAAAACCAAATAGTTAATCTATATAGGCTTGGCTAAGGTTCTACATTTCTTTAAAAGTTTTTAAAGTTTGAATACAGGAAATGCCTGTTTGCTTACTGCCCTGAAAAACTCCTTTTTTGTTTGCCAGTTCAAATAATCAAAGCTTATACTTAAATTCTGCCACTTGAGTAAGGTAGAGTGGCAATTTCAGCATTCTTTAAAGTTCTTTTGTTCACTTAAAGGTAAGATAAGCATTGTAGCATTATTTAAACCAGTCTTAAGGGTATCTAATCCAGTGACTCCCTTACAGTGCCATGAAGGTGGTGATGGTGGTGGTGGTGGTAGTAGTAGTAGTAGTAGTAGTAGTAGTAGTAGTAGCAACAATAATAGCTAACACTTACTGAATATATATTATGTGCCAGAATCAGAATTATGTGCTGGAAATCAGAAACAGAAAATTCTTCATAATATATTTACTACTCAACATAAGGTTAACGAATGACCACAAGTTGGTATGGACCAAAGTGGGAAAATGGTTCTCACTGCTGTGGCACAGGTACTTTTTGAGTTTGGCCTATCTGTACTACTGTGTGCTGTATGAGAGCACAGTTCTCCCCCATTCTTCCCAAATCAAACCACAGGCAAACCAGCACTAGTAGAACACGCTTTAGATGATTCTGCCATCTCTCTGGCGACCAAGGTGATCTTGAGCACCAAACAATTTTGGTTGCTGAAATTAAATCGTGGTATTGAGTTTAAATGATTCTAGCCTATACTTTTTAATTCATTTTGATTAGTATTAGACTGCAAATACAACAGTTAAAACGTCTGATGAAGAACCAGTGGAATCAAGAATATACCTATGGACTCCAATTTGAGCAAATTTCACCAGGCTATAACTTTCTGGAGAGCAAGGACCATATCTTAGTGGTGTTTTTCTCTTCTCAGCCTGTAGAAGGCACTCATTTACTTATTGAAGTGACTATCTTTGCAAGTAGAGTTGATGTGGCAATCATCCCTTTAATACAACAAAATATTCAGTGATGATGTGAAAAAGAACATAGTGTGGTGGTTACAATCAGGGACCCTGGACCCCAAATGCCTAAACTCAAAACCAGCTCAGCCATTAACTAGCTGTATATTCTTGTGTGAGCTGTTTGACCTTATAGTGCCTCAGTTTCTTTATTTGTAAAATGGGTTAATACTACCTCCTGCCTCATGTAGTTGTGAGAATTAAATTTATATATTTAACATGTTTAATTGATCCTGGCATATAATACATAGTTCATAAGTGTTAACTATTCAAAAATGCAATATGACTCTGCCCTTGGGGAGCTTACAATCTCTAGTTAGATATATTCTTATATAGTATGACTTTAATATAGAGGAGAGAAGGATAAATACCATAAAATCTATACACAGAGTATCTTGGATATTCAGAGTATAGGAAGGTAATTTCCAAGAAGAGAAATTGGAGAGTTCCACTGATGACAAGACATTTGAGTCAAGTTGATTATTACATGGCCTTTATTCCTGAACTGGTAATATTCAAGAATTTTGGTAGAGGCCTATTTTGTCACTTAAGATTGTATTTATCACTAGTGATTTATGACAATTTTAAGAAGCGAGATGTACTACTACTTATATTAGTCCTGTATTTTTTTTAGCTGGAGGTGCTATAAGGCTGAGTAATATATACTTCTCAAAGGAGATGCAATATAAGTATAGTTTTATGTCAAACTCTTGTAAGTACTAACTTAAAATTTAATTTGCAAATAATAAGCATATTCTTTAGCACATTCTAGCCATATACCATCTTTTTAATTTTTGAATTTTATTTGTTTCAGGGGCTGAGTCCTGGCTGCTATGATACCTATAATGCAGACATAGACTGCCAGTGGATTGATATTACAGATGTAAAACCTGGAAACTATATTCTAAAGGTAGAGAACTTTGAATATGTACCCATAATTTACTTCAGTTGCAACTCATGGGCCTCTTCTCTGGATTCCAATGTTAAATAATCACGGTCCTTCAAGCAATTATACATCTTCCAGAAGTACTTCTAAACCAACCTAGATATATTTTAAAAATTCTTATTTGAAAGAACTTAGGGAAAAATATACAGCCTCTTTCGATAACTTCTCCAGAGTTGAACCATGTGCCTAACTTACACCCCCTCCCTGCTTGATTTAGTTGGAGCACATTGCCTCTGTTCTAGCCCTGTGAAAATAGGAAGGAATTAACCAGTAAACACTGCTAATAAAATCTGAAACACAGATGATGTTTATGTTGCCTAGGTCAGTGTGAACCCCAGCTACCTGGTTCCTGAGTCAGACTATACCAACAATGTCGTCCGCTGTGAAATTCGCTACACAGGACATCATGCATATGCCTCGGGCTGCACAATTTCACCGTGAGTCCTATTTGCCTAGCTAAGTAATTCTCCTGACAATGAGTTTTAGTTCATTGATAGGCATTATACACATTTGTTTTCACTACTACTGCAGCTTCCTTGTAAAATAGACCAAAGGTAGAAAACGGTAGCTTCTGTACTATAACATAATTAGAGCTGATCTTTTTTTGATAATGCTAGAGAATGGAGAAGGGGATGTACTCAGGTTTTTATCACCCTGAAACTTAGCTTTTAAGACAAGACACAGAGCACATTGTTTACCCTCAAAGTCTATGGCAGCTGAATCTGTAAAATATGCAATATGCAGTGTGGATAACCTTGTGGGAGCCCAGAGAGTTGGGTTTCCCGCCTCTTCCCCATAGTCCATGAAGGAGCCCTGAAGAAATTCCTAGAGTTCTTCAAAGTACACTTTGAAAGTGACTGTCTTAAAGCATGCAGCTGAAGAGGTCAGACCACCTGTTCTGTAGAAATCAAGATTTCACATATTTGAGTTCTACAAACACAAGTAATAGGGAAATACCCTGCAAAAGGAGGCTTGTATGGAGGTGCCTTCATAATTTTCCTAGTCCTGAAACCCTTCCTTGAATGAAATCTTAGAAGGAATCCCAGCATGTAAATATTACAGGTGTGGTGCTTTGATGAGAGTAATTAAAGGGTAGTTTTGCGTTCTTGTCTCTCTGTCCCACCTTGACCCCTTAAGCACTGCCTGCTCTAGTGATGCTGGGTTATAGATTCTAACTACATATGCCACCTGGGAGTGATACCTTCCCAACACAAGAACACCATTAGAGTGATACTGAACACATGTCAGCTTTGCTGTGATGTAAGAGTGCCTATGGATCATGCAGAAAGGTGTCTAACAGAGCTACACTAGAAACTTAAAATTTATAGAAATTTCTCCCTGCTACACAAACCAAGTGGTTGCTGCAGATGAACCTGTAGTTGGTGGGCTTTCCAAAGTACAGATAAACCTATCTGGTTGTGCATATTTTGCCCACTACTGGGGATCCTAGCCAGGAGGAAGGTGGAGCTTAAAGTGCATTGGGCTACATTCATCTTGGAGGGGAGCCTTTTCCTTATTTCCATAGAGAAGCAAAGCCTGTGCTTTTTAAGTGTCATCATAGCATTAGAGACAGATGTAGTCTATGACAGCAAAGGTGTAGCACTGAAAGAAGATTATCAAGTATATTCTTCTGAACATGTCCAAAATACAGAAAACCTGGCTGTTTATGGCCCATATTGTGTGGAGCTGATCACTGTATAACTGAAAATCCCCAGAAGAGGAGGAACTTAAAGTAAAATAATTTAAAATAAGTGGATTAATTTCCCTTAATTTTTATAATTCCTTAATTTATTCACTCATTATGTATTCATTGGCACTTTCATTTTTGATACAATATGAAAATTCCATGGTGGGGGGTAAAATAAAATGCAGTCAAAACAGGATGATCTCTGCTACAATAAGCTAAGTGACTCTCAGGGACAACTGCTGCCCTCCCATGAGGAAAAGGTCTGGTGAGGTGATTCTGTTGTTGTATAGAAGGTGTCTTGCTTGTCATCAGTAGAATCCATTGAATTGGGTATTGCTAGATATTTAGAACAAATAAAACTTGTTATTTTGTTCCAGCATAGTTTCTTTCTCTTTTTTTAGCCACTTGTCACTGACTAAATTGCAAGAGTGGTTGATGTAAAATTTTAATGAGCAATATTGATCAGATGAAAATATGAAAAAATGAAAGGACCCATATGTAGTGATCTGTAATAAAATAACGAGCTCATACTTCTCTACGAGTGGAAAATAATGGGAGAAGTACAGAAACCTTGACTTGCGAAAGAAACCCTCACCTTTAGAATGATGCTCACCTCTTATATTTTGACTTTCACTTTCGCCTCCCTTGGTAGGGATCAGAGTTCAGAGGAAGGCGAAATTTTCTCTGGCTGAGATTCAGGAGTGGCTTTAGGACAGCATTTGAATTGGGCCTTGAGGGCTGAGGAGGACTGCACTGGAGAGAGTTAAGGAAGGGCATGCTGGGAGGAGTCAACATCACCTGCAACTGCATGGCAAGAAGAAATTGCAGGGCATGTTTGGAAAAGCAAGTCTTCTAGTCTGGCTAAGGCATAAGTTTCATGGGCAAAAAGAATGGAAAATTTGGGACCAGATCAAAGCGAGCACTGAAGAGCAAGCTAAAATGTTTGAACTTCATCCTGGTGGCCACGGGGAGTCTTTGAAGTTTCTTGAGCAAGGTGTGTATCTTGCCTAAAGCCATGTGGTCAGTCCATGGCTCTGTAAGCAAGTGCGTGTGATTCCGTTGGTAACGTTATTGTACTTTTTTTTAACTCTTAAAGACACATCATCTCTTAGTTCACCGATTTTTTTCATGCTAATCAAATATTTGAGAGCATTCTATTGGTGTGTAAAAACCACCCAGTAAGAAAGTGTGTGCCTTTGATGTGTCCTATCTCCCTCATCTTCCTCACTGTAAACCCAACGTATGAACCAGGTAACTCTGTGGCCCAGTTCAATTCTAAGATACCATGATTAAGTTCTTTTTTCATAGAAATGACTATTTGGAAACTGATGGTTTATGATTTGGACTAAGTGATTCTTATTTCATTTATGTGGGGATCTATGATCACAGTATAAATACAATATTAGGTTTATTGGCTTTGACCCAGTCTCGGCCTGTTAATGTAACATTCTACATCCAGAACCATGCTGGGAAAGGACTAATGCAGGACAGTGCAGAGGTCATGAACCTGCTTCTTAGTGGACATGCCACACTTGCTGCAAGGAGTGAACTCACCGGGCCAGGGCTGCTGTTCCTATAAATCCTGCTTTAGCCTTGATTGTTTCAGAGGATGTTTCTTTTAACTCTAAACATCAAGTTTGTAGGTATCAGGCATACACTTTCTGCTACTGACATAGTCACTTTCTTCAAATCAGTATTAAAATAATGTATTAATGGATAATTTCAGAAGGTGACTATCCCTTTGGTTGAGGGAAATTGCTATCTATCTATCCATCTATCTGTATACACAGACACATATTTTAAAAAGGTGACTTTAAACTTGTCTACTATACTCATTCAGAGTATTATCAGGTTAATAACTTGTCTTATTTTGTTTTCTTAATCTAGGTATTAGAAAGCAAGCCAAAACTTCCAATGGATAAATCAGTACCTGGTGTTCTGAAGTGGGAAAAAATAGATTAACTTCAGTAGGATTCATGTATTTTGAAAGAGAGAACAGAAAACAACAAAGGAATTTTTGTTTGGACTGTTTTGTAACAAAGCACATAACTGGATTTTGAACATTTAAATCGGCATTATTTTGGAAATTTTTAATATTATCATTCACATTACTTTGTGAATTAACGCAGTGTTTCAAGTCTGTAATTGCACACTTGGCTCTTTCAAAGAAATCCAAATTTCTTATGCTCCTTCTGAAATTATAGTGCAAAACGAAAAAAAATATTTCAATGAATGAGTCAAAATTATTTTAAACTGAGAATTTTCTAAAGTTCTGAAACTTTAGTGAACCATAATAATAACTGGCTTATATATGTCCTAGAATAGATTACTTTAGAAATGAGGCTCCTACTGTTTAAATAGATATGGACACATTTGGTGCTGAGGAAGGAACAAACACGTTACCATTGGTGTCAAGAAATATTACTATATAGCAGAGAAATGGCAATATATGTATTCAGATAGTTACACCCTATATAAAATTTATGTTTACATTTTAAAATTAGTAGATAAACTCCTTTCTTTCTGTCAAGTGTAAAATTTCATTCTGACTTAAGTCAGCTTTTGTTTTGGAATTAATTAAGTAATTGAACTGCCCAACTCCTGTCTGACCTTTGTTGATGCTCCCCTCTATTCTTTAGTTTTCCTACGGGCAGAGACCTTTTAATTGGCATTCTTAAAATTACTGTTCTGGGGACTGCTATACATAGGACAACTGTGTCAATGGGAAGTCATTCTGATGATAGATGTAATACATCCAGAGATAGTATGCATTTAAGTATATTAAACTATTAGCCAAAAAAATTTCCTTGCTTACATGAAAATCATTCAAACAAGTACCCCAAACCACAACTGTCTCTAAAATACTTAGAAATATTAATGAAAAACACCTTAGGATTTTCAACTTTTCTACATTTTTTAAATGATCAGCTTTAAAAAGAATAAGACTGAAAAATTTTAAATTATCCAGAATAAATGACAATGTATATGGATACAAGAACATTACCCTAGGTCATCCAGGAATCAGTCATACATGTTTTTTTGTGTGTGTCTGAAATATAATACAAATTAGCAAAGCACATAGCATTATATACTTGAGATGTTGGTCAATAAGGAAAGAAAAAACAACTTTCTGCAAAACCAAGGACTGTGTTGCATGAGACAGCTGTGATTTTATTTTAAACTGTGAAACCATGTGCCACAACACAATTTGGAGAATTTCTATTTTTCTGAGATTCAAAAGGTACAGAAAGAAATCAAATTACACTTTTAAGTTAGTGGTGCTTAAGCAGAAATGTTCCTCCCTTAACCAGTATTAAAATCTCAAGCAAGGTATTTCCAGTGCCAGGACACATTAGGTAGAATTTAAAAGTGAGTTGGCATCCCTGTATTATATGTCATAGAGCTGTAATGTCAACACCAGCTACAAGTAACTGTTCTGCACTCAACAAGTGCCTAGCAAGGCAAGAGGGGCTAGAGATGGACAGTAATCAAGGGTAGATAGAGTGGGCCACATGATCCTCATCTGCCAGGGCACACACTTACCAAGAGACAATACAGACAGCTTGATAGAGACCCAGAACTTCCACTGAGCTAGTATCTGAGCTATGGGATAGCTTCTTTGATGTACCTCTTTGCCTTAAATTGCTTTTAGTTTTAAGATTCTAGAACGATCCTTTTAAATTGTAATCTTTTCTAATAGAGATATTTTAATATACTTGCTTTTTTAAAAACAAAAACTACTGTCAGTATTAATACTGAGCCAGACTGGCATCTACAGATTTAAGACCTGTCATTTCATTAAGATTCTTACCCCTATACTAAAAACTGGCTAATATCATGGCCTTTGGATACATATGAGAAGATGTATTTACTATCATTCCATGGGCCTTCCATCTATCTGTACATCCATCATCATTTAAAGGCCTAATATACACTAGGCACTCACATGCTAGGCATTGGGATATGAAAATGATTGTCCCTAACCTCAATAAGTATTTGAAATGTCATTATAACCCATGAGGTTCAGCTTATTTCATTTTTAACATCATAAGTACATGTCTGAAAGAATTTCTGTTTTAAGCACTATTGTTTTTCATGACCATAGTTTATTAAAGAAAATGTTAAAAATGAATAGATATATGCATGTATGTGTTACTAACAGTTAAAACTATGTTTCCAACCCCTGAAGTGTCTGCCTTTTAAATGTAACACATACTATTTCGTTGATTTTAGAAAAAAACAGTTTCGATTAAGAGGCTAAAGATTCTCACTTACTCCTTATATAAATATTCCTCCCCACCCCTAAACACTCCCACATAACTCACAAGTATTGATTTAACACTCAATATTTTTGAACCTCAAGTAATCTCTTCTCTGAATAACCACCAAGACTCACAGATAATGATTAGCTGGTAAAATTTATCCATTAATAAAATAAAAAATATAATCCAGTCTTACCAAACTCTAAATAAAAAATCTTTTAAACAGGAAGTAGAAATGATACAAAGAATGTTGAGTACTGAAAAGAGACTGGTTTTTAAACTAATAAGAACTGTGAAAAAGTTGGCTAAATGGAAAGATAACTTAGTGAGTCTTCCACATGCCATATTAGTGGCCTCATAATTATTCAGACCACAGTCTGTATTAAAGATGTCTTGACCTTTGAGGCTAGGATTCAGTCTCGCAACAGTACCATAACATACAAACACATAACTTGCCTATTTCCAGGAAATCTTTATATTTTTACATAATGACTTTATTCACAATTGCTATCATCTAATTATTCACTAGGCATTATTTTTAATAATGAACAATTTTTTTTCTCCTTGACCTCATAGGAGATAATCACACTCATAAACCTTCCCAATACTTAGATTGTAGAGGAAATGCAGTTCACTAAAATTATCATGGTACTAAGAATTTATCTTTACCAAATTTGTTAAAATATTGAATTTATGGTCAGAAGATATTTTGTTTTAAAAATAGCTTGATAGTTAACAGTATAACTGATAAATAAAAATTACCCTTTTCTATATTTTTTATGTTTAGAATTCATATTCACAATCAATATATTCAATCAATAGCCATATTTCATTCCCAGCTACCAAAAGTCCTGGGCCACTTTTGAACACTTAAAGCATTTCATTTAACCTTCTAGCCAAAATGGTGCTGAATTATTTCAACTTGAATGTAAAATGTGTTGTCTTAGCTCACAGGATATAAACATTTAATATATAACTGCTTGCTATGAACTGAGTAACATGTGATTTGGTATTGTAATGTTTTTAATGAAGTTTTAGTTTCTCCCAAATTTTTCAGGAATTCTAGTTGTAAAACATTTTTAACTTTTTTGAAGAGCTCTTATTTTAAATGCCCAGACACTGGCTTTATATTCTTCTTTACACTCTCACATTCTTTTATTATATGCCTACACTATGATTGCAAGATTATGTAAAAATGCCTTGAATAAATGATTTCAAGTGTCTAGAGTGGTCATTTATTGTTACATATAAATAAATGATATGAATTTCACTTTAGATTAAGATCTTAAAGCCATGTGTATGGTTGGTGGTTTTGCTTAATTGCCTTTTGTATTAACAAATTATTTAACAAGCTCACATGACTTGAAACTTGTCTGTGATGGATAAAAATCTAGCTGACGTTTTAAAAAGAAACTATCATACATGAACAGATTCTAATGTTTGTCATCATTACCGACCACTTCCAAGGATGCAGGGCAAGCATTGTAAGAATAACCACTCTCTGTTTTGATTAGCATTTCTTAGAAATATACAAGAGCATATATACACCCAGGGGACACATCCAGCTCTAGATACAAATTATTTATATGAAGAAAAATATTGCTATCTTAGTAATCCTTATTTAAACGTGTACCAGATTAGCCTGGAAGCTGGTAACCTGAGAGGACAAACAGGCCCCAAACTGTGGGCAAGTGTTTTGGGAGGACAATTTGAAAAATTAACCCACGAACAATTCACCTTTAAGGAGCTCTTGCAGGCAAAGTAGACGTAGGCTTGTGTGTGGCAATTTTCAGATTTGACATTAGCAGGACATTAGTGACACTGGAAACCACCAATTTCCTGCTTTCCTTGCCTGCTCAAGGCAAAATATGTTATTAGTGTAAAAGATGTTTACCTTTCTCTCATCAGTGTTGACTGTTTCAGGCACTGTTCATTATTATTAGCTCACTAACCAAAGATAGGGAAAGGCAGGTTTTCCATTCTATCAGAAACTTTGACTGCCTTAAGTTACTCATTTATTAATATTTCTAATCCTTGCCACATATTAGTAGGTAATTAACACATAGGTTGAATAAATCACTTAAAGCATGTATTAAGGAATTCTAGTTTCACAAATACTCTACTCAAAAAGAACCCCACAGTAAAATAACTATGGGAAATGTTATCTTTATGGTGGCGATTCACAATACATATTACCATGTTAAAGATTCTGAGAAGCCCTGGAGGAAAGAAACCAGTTTGTTAGCCAGTGTTTCTCAAATTTATTTTGCCACAAGTTTTCTTTTTTTTTTTTTAAATAGCACTTGTTATCCTGTTAAACTTTTTTTTCTTCTTGGAAAACTCTGGAATATGACATATTAAGTAATTATCAATTCATAAAAATAAGGTCATTTACAAATTACTTAAAGTATGATTGAGGTAGCATTTGCACTATAGGACATAGGAATACCTGAAACCCACCAATTTACTGCCTGCCTTGCTTCCAAAAACCTGCATGGTTAAATAGGGTCCTTTCAAAGGAAACGATTATTTCAGCTTCTAAATCATGTTCTCTTTCAGAAGGAAACAGAGATCTTTCTTACTTGTTAGGTAACTTGAAAGCTTTATATACCCCTAATTAAAATCTCTCCTCTCCTACATATTGTTTATAACATTCAGGATGAACCAGTCATTTTCTTCATGGCTCATTCATTTTGTATAACTGAAATTATTATGTTATACATAATAGCATAGCTTAAGTAAATTTCAATTAAATCTTAGTACTTCTCACAGTGGGCAGGGAAAAACAAAACTGCTAATGAATGACTTGGAAGGATATATGCATGTATTTACAGTTTGCAATAATTTGCTGTTTAAACTGTTGATAATAGGCACCAACTTTGGAGAGAGAAAAAATAGCCGCAAACCACAAGGTGAACCATCAATACAATGACCAAGAACATGTCTTTGCCGATGTTAGAAATACAATATTTCCAGTTCCTAATTCCTTTAAATACCAAGTCAAGCCAGAGTTCATGACACAACTGTACATAATAGGGACTAGGGACAAATGCAATGATAGAAACTTTTAAGAGATAACTCCTTTTAAAAATGAATCAATAATGCTGGATGTTTATTCACATATCTTTACTGAACTAATGCATACATTTGGAGCCTGAAAATTTTGGAGCCAATATTGCCAACCAGTCATTTGCAAACTAGTGAATTATACCATTGTCATACAGCAAACCATGAGAATCAACCATTTTCAATTATTACAACGACAGTTTTTCAGTGAGATGGTTTTAGGAAAAAAACTTATATAACAATCTATAGTTGGGTTGATGCTGGGGCTAAGATTCATGGACATATAAACAATCTAATAGTTGTGACCACTTCACTTTTGTTTTAGGGCTCTTTGGTTTCTGGTAACAGGAATATATTTTAAACTTGATTACTCCAAAGAGGAATTTTTAGGCTTATGTAACCAAACAGAGGAGGGGCAAGTTAGGGTTTGCCTCAGGAGCAGATGGAACCAGGAAATCAAATACTATCAAGACCACATTCTTGCTACCTTTTCTCTGTTTGTGTGTCAACTTCATTCTCTTAATTTAGTTTCTCAATAAGGATGGAAACCTTATTGCCTGCAGATCTGGGTACACACCAACATAGCTTGTTGATCAGAAAGAAAATGGCATTAGCCTGTTACTCAAGTGTGAAAATTCTAAGGGAAGGCATTTCATAGGCTCAGTCTGGGTCACGTGCCAATGTCCGTTCCAGTCATTGTGGATACTATGACAGGTCCAACTGAGTCAAGTTCTTTACCCTATTAAATCACCAAAGTCAAGGAGACAGAGTCAAGGAAGAGGATGGCTACTCCCATCCAAAGCAAGTGACTGCATTTTTGGCTTCATGTGTGGGTATGAGGGGAAGGTGGGGCATGGACAATGGTAACTCCAGAGGAAGGGGGTGAGTTATGATGGGTATTGTCAATGAAAAGATTACTGGGAGCCAGCAAGTCACTCAATTTATGTCCAGCAAAAAGACTAATAAAATCAATATCTATAAAATTCAACTCATAACGTTTCCTTCCAAAATACTCACCCACCTCATTTCTGTTAAGAGAACCCCATATTCTCTGTATCTAAGGGCTGACTATTCACCCAGAAAGAAGTAATGCCATCTTGCTCTCCCTTTCAAGATTATTCACCTCCCCTATTGGCAAGTCTGAACACCGTGTTCACTCTCACTCACCATTTCACGACATCTTTAGTAGGGCATTTCAGGAGGGAAGCTCATCTTTACACGTGCGAGAAGATCCTAGTTCCTTTTTATTCAACCAGTCACCTTGAAGTTGCAAAAAAGAAAAAAAAATCCATCCAAAGAGGAAAAGGAAAACAAATAAGAAAAAGAGCCATTCTTTTAAGATTTTGATCCTCCAAATGCTACCCATTCTCACTGACCCGTCTACTATCCCTCTACCCTGTTGTCTCTGACCATCAGTGAGAGACTCCATCTGGAAAGGATATCTTAGAGAGGGAATGTTGCCTTCTTTAGTTCTGTTAGTTGCATTATGCTTCTAACACATTTACAGTCCCTGTAGAGTAGGTATAATTCAATGGCAGGGAAAGTGGGGAATGAAAACCTCAGAGAAAAGCACAGCAAAATATTAGTGTTCTGGAAGAACTGCAGCTGTAATGAGAGGCTTGGGTGAGAGTAATAAGTAGTCAGCTATACCCATCCCTCTCCCAATATTATCTTAGTGTTTTCACCATTCTTTTAAATCCACAGTATAGAAAAATTTACACGGGGTTGATGCTGGGGTGAGGCAGGAGTGGTGCACAGGTATGACAACTCATCCCAGACGTTTCTGAACCTGAGTCCAAGCGCATCAGCAAACTGGGTTAAATTTGCTTTGCAGATGAGGATGAGCTCAGAGGAATGGGATGGAAAACATACATGGTGCAACTTCTTCACTAATTTAGGCAACTAGCTCTCTGGAAAGTGACCTACAAAGCCAAGATATTCTCCAAGGCCTAGGCTGACCAGAGTTGCCTTTTCGTCCGCAGGGAGTTATTCTGTTACTCTTTCAGAGTTTGAGAAGGTTTATCAGGAGCTAGGCACACATAGCCTTATTTCCTGCCCCCCTTCTCCCCAATTTTCTAAAAGGAATACTTTTGAGTATTAGAGACATGGAAAAAAATGACATTCTCCTTTTCTCTCTCATCATGTACAAGATTTCACAATTTAGCAACAGGGGTTCCTCTCTTAATGATCAACAAGAGGCCAATAACAGTGCTTTAACCTCAAACATTGGTCTCATTTGAATGTACTTAGAAAAAAATCTAAGAGTTAGACTTTGCCCTATCAGAGTATTTTAGATTTTCACTCAAAATCAATACTTCCATCCTGGATCCACTGAAATCCTTTAAGTTGGTTATCATCAATAAATAATTTTCATTTCCCTGCAGTAATTACTAAGGTAACAGTTCCTTAATATCATCAGATATCTAGTTAGCATTCAAATTTCACCAACTGTCTCATAATTTTTTTCCTTTTAAGTTGATTTGTTTGATTGAGGAGCAAACAAGGACCACACACTGGCTTGGTTATTTTGTGTTTTAGTCTCTTTAAAATATATATATTTCCTTTTTATCATTCTTTATCTTGCTCTTAATGTGTGTGAAAAAATAGGTATTTTTATAGAATACCTACTGTCTCATAGAATTTTCCACATCCTAGATTTTCCAGACTGTGTCCTGGTGGTGTCACTTAATACATTCTTCTGTTCCTTGTATTTCCTATGAAAAGTCAAATCTAGAGGCTTGACCAGATGTAGGTTAGGTGATTTGGGGGAGCAAGAAGACATGATACGTGGTGGTGTGTTATTCATAACTGCATCATATGACGAAGCCCAGGATGTCTCTACCATCTATCTTTTGGTGATGTTAAGAATGACTAGTGGGTTCAGTGTTGTCAGTCTGATCCATCCAATATAGAAGTCCCCATCAGATTTTCACCTACTCATTTTAGCAGCCATTATTGATCATTGCTAGATCCATTATCAAATTTTCAAAATAGGTGATTTTAAAATTTTTTTAACTTTTTTTTTTTACTTATTCCTTCTTTTTAAAAAATTTTTATTGGAGTACAGTTGCTTTACAATATTGTGTTAGTTTATACTGTACAGCAAAGTGAATGATATATATATATATATATATATATATATACACACACACATATATCCCCTCTTTTTTGGATTTCCTTCTCATCTAGGTCAAAATAAGTAATTTTCTTAAAAAAAGAACAGTGAGTATTCCATAATGCTATATATGCTTTTTCATTTGAATTGAACTACTTGTTTCTTTCATTAATGCACTTTTATTAAATTAAATAACATTTAACATGAAACTTGATAACTGATCTTTTTTTTTTTTTCTTTTAGTAATTTGAGATAGTTTTGGAACCTTATAAAAGACATTTAAGGTGCTGTGCTCTTTCACAAGAAAGGCCAAAACGTTGTTTTTGGAGCTGTTTTTCTCATGTGCGTGTATATTTTTCTCCCCTTATTGTCAAAGGTAATTTTAACCTTACACAAGTGATCTGTTGACTTGAAATATCATGGGAAAACTTTGACCTAGAACATTTTCAAAGAGGATAGTTACTGGAAATACACAAAAGCTAAGGACACTTGGCAAGGAGGTTATATTACTTGCTTCAAATCTCTACACAAGTACATAGCTTTCTCCTTCCTCAGATTTTTCAATTTTAAATTTGGTTTCTCAATTTCCTGTAAACTAAATTTCAAGAACTTTAAATGACATTCAAGGCCTACCTTTATCTCACCCTAATTCTTCACTTTATTGGTTTCATATCTACTACTTTTGTGCATTGTCTCCTCTGGCCAAACTAGACAACTGACTATTCTCCTTACCCCTCTTGTCTCCCCAGGAGTTAAGTACTTCCTGGGGTACACAGAGGGACTTCACTTCTCTCTTAAGGTGTTTGTTTTTTTTTAATAGATTCATATATATTCACGCTCTCTTACTAGACTTGTAGTGGACAGCTACTCTTTCTCGGCTAACACCATGTCTTCCCACTATTTAAAAGAAATTAGCACCCTGATTTCCTTTTGGGGGAATACTTCTCCCACATTGCATTGTTAATCACGGTATCCTACACCAAGCAGGACACAGCTCCAGGTCCCAAGCTCGATGAATTAAAAGAGACTTTCTCCCTAAAATTTTAATTATCAGCAAAGTGACTAAAAGATTGATTAACGGTTATAAAGGACTAACTGGCAGCCAGATGAGTTTCTCAAGAACTAATAGCTATTATTTACTGGGCGCTTGACAAAGAACCCTAAATACTATGTATAGACTACTATTTGCAAATATAGCAGGGCTAGGTCTTAGTATTTATTTTGTTGTTTTCAGGGTATTTCTTACCCTCTTTTCTTTCTCACTTACCCTCAATTGGTCATTTCTCTACTCCCAGTTCATATTCACTCAGGAACAAAGATTCAAAAAAAACTTACCACTGAAGTGTCAGATGAGTTCTTTTCTTTTTTATTTATTTTTTTATGAATTACAGAGATTTATTTAAGAGTTCCTTCTCTTTCCCCCATAAAACACACACAAAACACTTCTGAAAATCAGCAAAGTCACTCAAAGGCTTTTGTTTCCTGAATTTTATTTATTTATTTATACAGCAGGTTCTGATTATCTATTTTATACATATTAGTGTATATATGTCAATCCCAATCTCCCAGTTCATCACACCACCCTCCTCCCCGTTTTCCCCCCATGGTACCTATACGTTTGTTCTCTACATCTGTGTCTCTATTTCTGACTTGCAAACCAGTTCATTGGTACCATTTTTCTAAATTCCACATATATGCGCTAATATACAATATTTGTTTTTCTCTTTCTGACTTACTTCACTCTGCATGACAGTCTCTAGGTCCATCCATGTCTCTACAAATGACCCAATTACGTTCCTTTTAATGGCCGAGTAATATTCCATTGTATATATGTACCACTTCTTCTTTATCCATTCGTTTGTTGATGGGCATTTACATTGTTTCCATGACCTGGCTATTGTAAATAGTGCTGCAATGAACACTGGGGTGCATGTGCCTTTTTTAATTATAGTTTTCTCTGGGTATATGCCCAGTAGTGGGATTACTAGGTCATATGGTAATTCTGCTGTTAGTTTTTTTTTTTTTTTTTGTGGTACACGGGCCTCTCACTGTTGCGGCCTCTCCCATTGCGGAGCACAGGCTCCGGACGCACAGGCTCAGAGGCCATGGCTCACGGGCCCAGCCGCTCCGCGGCATGTGGGATCCTCCCGGACCGGGGCACGAACCCGTGTCCTCTGCATCGGCAGGCAGACTCTCAACCACTGCACCACCAGGGAAGCCCCTGCTGTTAGTTTTTTAAGGAACGTCCATACTGTTCTCCATAGTGGCTGTATCAATTTACATTCCCACCAACAGTGCAAGAGGGTTCTCTTTTCTCCACATCCTCTCCAGCATTTGTTGTTTCTAGGTTTTCTAATGATGCCCATTCTAACTGGTGTGAGGTGATACCTCATTGTAGTTTTGATTTGCATTTCTCTAATAATTAGTGATGTTGAGCAGCTCTTCATGTGCCTCTTGGCCATCTGTATGTCTTCCTTGGAGAAATGTCTATTTAGATCTTCTGCCCGTTTTTTGATTAGGTGGTTTGCTTTTTTAATATTGAGCTGCATGAGCTGTTTAAATATTTTGGAGATCAATCCTTTGTTGATTCGTTTGTAAATATTTTCTTCCATTCTGAGAGTCGTCTTTTCGTCTTGTTTATAGTTTCCTTTGCTGTGCAAAAGCTTTAAAATTTCATTAGGTCCCATTTGTTTATTTTTGTTTTTATTTCCATTACTGTAGGAGGTGGGTCAAAAAAGATTTTGCTGTGATTTACATCAAAGAGTGTTCTTCCTATGTTTCCCTCTAAGAGTTTAATAGTGTCCGGTCTTACATTTAGGTCTTTAATCCATTTTGAGTTTATTTTTGTGCATGGTATTAGGGAGTGTTCTAATTTCATTCTTTTACATAAAGCTGTCCAGTTTTCCCAGCACTGTTTATTGAAGAGACTGTCTTCTCAATTGTATATCCTTACCTCCTTTGTCATAGATTAGTTGACCAAAGGTGCATGAGTTTATCTCTGGGCTTTCTATCCTGTTCCATTGATCTACATTTTTGTTTTTGTGCCAGTACCATATTGTCTTGAGTACTGTAGCTTTGTAGTATAGTCTGAAGTCAGAGAGTCTGATTCCTCCAGCTCTATTTTTTTCCCTCAAGATTGCTTTGGCTATTTGGGGTCTTTTGTGTCTCCATAAGATTTTTTGTTCTAGTTCTGTAAAAAATGTCATTGGTAATTTGATAGGGATTGCATTGAATCTGTAGATTGCTTTGGGTAGTATAGTCACTTTCACAATATTGATTCTTCCAAGCCAAGAACATGGTATATCTCTCCATCTGTTTGTGTCATCTTTGATTTCTTTCATCAGTGTCTTATAGTTTTCTGAGTACAGGTATTTTACCTCCTTAGGTAGGTTTATTCCTAGGTATTTTATTCTTTTTGTTGCAGTGGTGAATGGGATTGTTTCCTTAATATCTCTTTCTGATCTGTCATTGTTAGTGTATAGGAATGCAAGTGATTTCTGTGCATTGATTTTGTATAGTGCAACTTTACCAAATTCATTGATTAGCTCTAGTAGTTTTCTGGTAGCATCTTTAGGATTCTCTATGTATAGTATCATGTCATCTGCAGACAGTGACAGTTTTACTTCTTCTTTTCCAATTTGGATTCCTTTTATTTCTTTTTCTTCTCTGACTGCCATGGCTAGGACTTCCAAAGCTATGTTGAATAATAGTGGTGAGAGTGGACATCCTTGTCTTGTTCCTGATCTTAGAGAAAATGCTTTCAGTTTTTCACCACTGAGAATGATGTTTGCTGTGGGTTTGCCATATATGGTCTTTATTATGTTGAGGTAGATTCCCTCTATACCCACTTTCTGGAGAGTTTTTATCATAAATGGATGTTGAATTTTGTCAAAAGCTTTTTCTGCATCTGTTGAGATGATCATATGGTTTTTATTCTTCAATTTGCTAATATGATCTATCACATTGATTGATTTACATATATTGAAGAATCCTTACATCACTGGGATAAATCCCACTTTATTATAGTGTATGATCCTTTTAATGTTTTGTTGGATTCTGTTTGCTAGTATTTTGTTGAGGATTTTTGCATCTATATTCATCAGTGATATTGGCCTGTAATTTTCTTTTTTTGTAGCATCTCTGTCTGGTTTTGGTGTCAGGGTGATGGTGGCCTCGTAGAATGAGTTTGGGAGTGTTCCTTCCTCTGCAATTTTTTGGAGGTGTTTGAGAAGGATAGGTGTTAGCTCTTCTCTAAATGTTTGATAGAATTCACCTGTGAAACCATCTGGTACTGGACTTTTGGTTGTTGGAAGATTTTTAATCACAGTTTCAATTTCAGTGCCTGTGAGTGGTCTGTTCATATTTTCTATTTCTTCATGATTCAGTCTTGGAAGATTATACCTAAGAATTTGTCGAATTCTTCCAGGTTGTCCATTTTATTGGCATAGAGTTGCTTGTAGTAGTCTCTTATGATGCTTTGTATATCTGCAGTGTCCTTTGTAACTTCTCCTTTTTCATTTCTAATTTTATTGATTTGAGTCCTCTCCCTCTTTTTCTTGATCAATCTGGCTTAAGATTTACCAATTTTGTTTATCTCCTTAAAGAACTAGCTTTTAGTTTCATCGATCTTTGCTACTGTTTTCTTTGTTTGTATTTCATTTATTTCTGCTCTGATCTGTATGATTTCTTTCCTGCTACTAACTTTGGGTTTTCTTTGTTCTTCTTTCTCTAGTTCCTTTAGCTGTAAGGTTAGATTGTTTACTTGAGATTTTTCTTGTTTCTTGAGGTAGGATTGTATTGCTATAATCTTCCCTCTTAGAACTGCTTTTGCTACATCCCATAGGTTTTGGATTGCTGTGTTTTCTTTGTTATTTGTCTCTATGTATTTTTTGATTTCCTCTTTGATTTCTTCAGTGATCTCTTGGTTATTTTGTAGCATATTGTTTAGCTTCCATGTGTTCGTGTTTTTTACAGTTTTTTTTCCTGCAACTGATTTCTAATCTCACAGCGTTGTGGTCAGAAAAGACGCTTGATACAACTTCACTTTTCTTAAACTTACCGAGGCTTGATTTGTGACCCAAGATGTGATGTATCTTGGAGAATGTTCTGTGTGCACTTGAGAAGAAGGTGTAATCTGCTGTTTGCAGATAGAAGGTCCTATAAATATCAATTAAATCTGGTCTATTGTATCATTTAAAGCTTGTGTTTCCTTATTAATTTTCTATCTGGATGATCTGTCCATTGGTGTAAGTGAGGTGTTAACGTCCCCCACTATTATTGTGGTACTGTCAATTTCCTCTTTTCCAGCTGTTAGCAGTTGCCTTACGTATTGAGGTGCTCCTACATTGGGTGCATATATGTTTATAATTGTTATATCTTCTTCTTGGATTGATCCCTTGATCATTATGTAGTGTCCTTCCTTGTCTCTTATAACATTCTTTATTTCAAAGTCTATGTTATCTGATATGAGTATTGCTACTCCAGCTTTCTTTTGATTTCCATTTGCATGGAATATCTTTTTCCATCCCCTAATTTTCAGTCTGCATGTGTCCCCAGGTCTGAAGTGGTTCTCTTGTAAACAGCTTATAAGTGGTATGTTGTTTTTGTATCCATTCAGCAAGCCTGTGTCTTTTGGTTGGAGCATTTAATCCATTCACATTTAAGGTAATTATCAATATGTATGTTCCTATTACCATTTTCTTTATTGTTTTGGGTTTGTTTTTGTAGGTCCTTTTCTTCTCTTGTGTTTCCCACTTAGAGAAGTTCGTTTAGCATTTGTTGTGGAGCTGATTTGGTGGTGCTGAATTCTCTTAGCTTTTGCTTCTCTGTAAAGCTTTTGATTTCTCTGTCGAATCTGAATGAGATCCTTGCTGGGTAGAGTAATCTTGGTTGTAGGTTCTTCCCTTTCATCACTTTAAGTATATCATGCCACTCCCTTCTGGGTTGTAGAGTTTCTGCTGAGAAATCAGCTGTTAACCTTACAGGAGTTCCCTTGTATGTTCTTTGTCATTTTTCCTTTGTTGCTTTTAATAATTTTTCTTTGTCTTTAATTTTTGTGTACTATGTGTCTTGGCACGTTTCTCCTTGCGTTTGTCCTGCCTGGGACTCTCTGAACTTCCTGGACTTGGGTGGCTATTTCCTTTCCCATGTTAGGGAAGTTTTTGACTATAATCTCTTCAAATATTTTCTCAGATCTTTTCTTTCTCTCTTCTTCTGGGACCCCTATAATGAGAATATTGGTGCGTTTAATGTTGTCTCAGAGATCTCTTAGGCTGTCTTTGTTTCTTTTTATTCTTTTTTCTTTATTCTGTTCCATGGCAGTGAATTCCACCATTCTGTCTTCCAGGTTACTTATCCATTCTTCTGCCTCATATATTCTGCTATTGATTCCTTCTAGTGTATTTTTCATTTCAGTTATTGTATTGCTCATCTCTGTTTGTTTGTTCTTTAATTCTTCTAGTTCTTTGTTCTTTAATTCTTCTAGATCTTTGTTAAACATTTCTTGCATCTTCTCGATCTTTACTCCATTCTTTTTCCGAGGTCCTGGATCATCTTCACTATCATTATTCTGAATTCTTTTTCTAGAAGGTTGCCAATTCCACTTCATTTAGTTGTTTTTCTGGGGTTTTATCTTGTTCCTTCATCTGGCACATAATCTTCTGCCTTTTCATTTTGTCTGTCTTTCTGTGAATGTGGTTTTCATTCCATACACTGCAGGATTGTCATTCTTCTTGCTTCTGCTGTCTGCCCTCTGGTGGATGAGGCTACCTAAGAGGCTTGTGGGAGCTTCCTGATGGGAGAGACTGGTGGTGGGTAGAGCTGGGTGTTGCTCTGGTGGGCAGAGCTCAGTAAGACTTTAATTCACTTATCTGCTGATGGGTGGGGCTGAGTTCCCTCCTTGTTGGTTGTGTGGCCTGAGGCGACCCAGCACTGGAGACTACCCAGCTCTTTGGTGGGGCTAATGGTGGTCTTTGGGAGGGCTCACACCAAGGAGTACGTCCCAGAACTTCTGCTGCCAGTGTCTTTGTCCCCGCAGTGAGCCAAAGACACCCTCTGCCTCCGCAGGAGACCCTCCAACACTAGCAGGCAGGTCTGGTTCAGTCTCCTATGGGGTCACTGCTCCTTCCCCCTGGGTCCTGATGCATACACTACTTTGTGTGTGCCCTCCAAGAGTGGAGTCTCTGTCTCCTCCAGTCCTGTCAAAGTCCTGCAGTCAATTCCCACTAGCCTTCAAAGTCTGATTCTCTGGGAATTTCTCCTCCTGTTGCTGGACCCCCAGGTTGGGAAGCCTGACATGGGGCTCAGAACCTTCACTCCAGTTGGTGGACTTCTGTGGTATAACTGTTCTCCTGTTTGTGAGTCACCTACCCAGCGATTATGGGATTTAATTTTATTGTGATTGCACCCCTCCTACCATCTCATTGTGGCTTTTCCTTTGTCTTTGGATGTGGGGTATCTTTTTTGGTGAGTTCCAGTGTCTTCCTGTCAATGACTGTTCAGCAGTTAGTTGTGATTCCAGTGTTCTCGTAAGAGGGAGTGAGTGCACGTCCTTCTACTCCATCTTGAACCAATCTCCAGATCGTTCTTATAGGCATACTTGTAGGGCTGTTTTCTCTGGATTCAAAAGAACAAATAAAACTGGAACTGGAAAAAGAAAAAGGTAGAGTGGGAATTCAACCTGCTGAGGAAGATGGTTAGAAAGAGGAAGGATTAGAACTTTCAGAGTTTGGGGGAGCAGAATGAAAGTTTCTCTGATTTTTTAACCTACAGGTAACCTGTCATTCAACAGTCCTGAATACTTGTGGGTCCTCCTGGAGAAAGGGGTGAGGGAACTTGGATAACCTTACATGAAGATGAGAAAAAACAAACAAAAAACACCCTTACTGTAATTGTAATAAAATTGGAATAAAATGAATGGGAAATTCCACTATAAATGAGGCAGAGGTAGAACCAGTGTTAATCTTATTTCTTCTTTTCCTGTTAGTTATACCTATCGTATTTCTTTTATTTCTAACTACACTGGCTTCAACTTTCCAAACCAATGTGAAGTGAAATTGTAATAATAGTATAATGACAGCCATCCTTGTTATGTTTCTAAATTCCAATATTTCTCCATTAAATGCAATACTGGCTATTAGTCTAAGATACCCATTTTCACATTAAGAAATTAAACTTCTACTCCTAGATTTTTTAAGTGCTTTGTTTAGAAATTGACAGATTAATGAATCTCTTGGTGTTTTAACGGGATGAAAAAAGATTTTTTATTGGTCTTACTGGAATGATGCATTTGGTCAAATTCAGTTCCTATCATTTAATTAACCATGGTAATACTGAACAACACTAAAAAATATAGAGAAGTTGGTTTGCAGTATTATTTGACATTTTCCCATTCACATTTATAAATGATTCAGCTCCTCCCACTCCCCATAATATAATCTTTGTTAATTGTAGTACCAAGATTATCCAATCTTCCAAAAAATACAGCAGCATGATGTAGTTGTTAACAACACAGGCGATTCAGTTCACATCTTAGCTTCACCACTTACTGGCTGTGTGACCTTCAACAAGTCAAGTGACCAACAAAGATTAGGGTGATAGAACAGAATGTAAATTCTATAAACCTTCATAAGGTAGAAATGGTATAAATAACAAACAGTGAGAAGGGAAGAAAAAGCAAAGAAAAATTTGCTACTTTTTCATATTTTTATAGCTGGGTCAAAATATGTAATTGAAAGCAGATAAATATATCCATCCACCTATTCTTAGATTTATTCGTATAAAGATAAACCCTAAGAAAGATAATATCACTGACTAATAGTGATGGAGGAAAGAATGCTGATAGGAAGAAGAACAATTTAATTTAATCATTGTTCAGAATATACTGTCTAAAGCAAGTCAACAAATATGGACAATTGGCTAAATCAAATACATCACCTGTTTTTGTAGATACAGTTTAGTGAAATACAGCCACATCCATTTGTTCACATATTATCTATGGCTGCTTTTGTGCTACAACACCAGAGTCAAGTGGCCACCAGAGACCTTATCGGCTGCAAGGCCTAGAATATTTACTCTCCCACTTGTTACAGAAAGTGTTTGATGACCCATGTTCTAAAGCAACAGAGTATTAAGTATGTCTGTGTATATATACGATTACAATGATAAAGATAGCCTCTATTAAAAAAATTCAAATATTTCATATTATAAAAGAATCATTGACACACACAAAAGTTGCCTAGAAAGAATGACAATGTAACTGACAGCTGACTTCTCAATAGAAACAAAGTCAGAAAACAGTGAGATATTTTCATACTAATGAAGAAAATAATTATTAACCAAGATTAGTTACCCTACTAGAATGTCAGTTGAGAATGAGACTGAAATAAAGACATTATTCTAATAGACAAAAACTAAGAGGGCTTACCACTAACCGATCTTCACTATACAATGTTGAAAAATGTGTACCTAGGAAAGCAGGAAAATGATACCAGAAAGAAGGTCAAAGACAAAAAAAAAAAAAAATAATTGGTCAACAAAGAAACTGGTAAACATGTGAGTAAATCTATATAAACATTAACTGTATAAAGCAATAATGATAATGTCTAATTTGGAGATAAAGTTAAAAGGCAGAACTGAAATTTTTGACACAAATGCATGCAAGATAAAAAAGTGATCAAAGAGTTAGGAAGCTTATGTATTGTTTAGTAGGCTGGTAGAGTTACTGAGGTTAATTTTAATTTTTAAAAATATTCACTTTAAATTTTAAAGGGTAATTACCAAAAGAAATTCCAAAATAGCAGAGAAGGAAAATAGGAAAAACACCTGAAATGCAATTGGAAAAAGGTAGGAAAAGAGAAAACCAGTAGCTTAGAAATCACAATGTATCAGAACCTTTGGTATACGGCTAAAACACCACACAAAGAAAAAACTGAATACCCTACTTAGGTAAACCATTAACTAAGTAATCTAGAAAAAATGTATAAAACATAAATACACAAAATAAAACAAAAGACTGAACTCGCCCAAATTTGTAGAGGTAATTTTAAAAATCAAGAGATTACACTGTTTAGCTCTGCAAATAAAATATATATCATGGATGAAATGGTTACTTTTTTTTTTGGGGGCCACACTGTGTGGTTTGCAGATCTTAGTTCCCCAGACAGAGATCAAAGCCGGGGCCCTGCAGTGACAGCATCGAGTCCTAACCACTGGACCGCCAGGTAATTCCTGAAAAAGTTACTTTTTAAGAAAAATACAAAATTGAGTTCAGGTGAAAATCTAAATAGATACATTAATATAGAAAAAATAGAGAAATACACTAGGCAGAAATGTTTTTTTTAGAATTATTCCACTAAATCTTTAAAGAACAAAAGAGAAAAATCACACAGCAATTTTCAAAAATGCTTAAAAGGTATGTGTTAAAACTCAATATCCATTCTTGATTTTAAAAAAGTATGTTTTAATAAGAGGAAAAGATCATAACTTCATAAAACATATCTTTCTAAATCTAAAAGTCAACTTCATGCTTAAGTGAAAGCACTAAAAGCATTTCCATTAATGTCAGGAATAGACAAAGAGGTCCACTTTCAGTGTTATTATTTTATGTTGTATTGGAGGTACTAGCCATTCTACTTAGGTAAGAGAAATAGAGTTACAAAAATTAGGAGCAAGTAAAATGATCATTATCTGAAGAAGGTATAATTCTGAACCTGGGAAGATGGAGGAAAAACAGTGGAGTAACTATTAAAAAAACAGTGAGAGTTTTGTAAGGTAGCTGAGAAAGTTTTAGCCTTCATATATACCAACAATAACCAGTCAGGAGGTTAAAAATTAGATATCATTTATAACATGAACAAAATCAAATAGCTTATTTGGAAAAAAAAATCAAAGTCAAAAGACAAATGACAAAATGGAAATTCTTTGCAAATCATGGTAGGCACAGGGCTTATTTCAGTAAAATATGAAGAACTCCTACAAACCAGTAGCAAAAAGACTAAGAACCCCAAATAAATATGGTCAAAAAATAGGTCATAGAAAATGAAAATACAAATGGCTGTGTTAATTGTTCTCATTTTAAATTAATTACAGTAAACTTCAAATGAGCTTCTAATGCTGCCTAGTAATCATACTGTTTCTTATTTCAATTATTCTCATACTTTTTCTCCAGCATTAATTCCTACTTTCTCCTCTATAATCAAACATTACCTTCTCTCCCATTCTCATTGTCCACTGCTACCATTCAAGTCCAAGCCATTCTATCTCTTACCTGGATTATTCTAATAGCCTCCTAACTGGCAGCTTCAGGTATTCAACTATATGAGTCACTGGTATGCTGAAAAAACTTGTATATATCCATGATTAGTTATTCAATAATAATATTTATTCAAATATTTACAGAATATGTATTTTAAAAGCAAATATTTAACTGAGCACTACCATGCACTTCTATGAATGTCAGAGAAGAAAAACCAAGCAAAGAGGAAGGAATAATCAGTAGGTTTCTAAGGGAAATCAGAGAAGCTCTCCCTCATAAGCTGACATTTGAACAGAGACCTGCAAAACTGAGGGAGGGAGACTTGCAGATATCAAAGCGGAGATGATAAATTCAAGCACTAAAGTAAAAAAATTCTAAGCATTAGTAATGCAATTATAGAACTCACTAAAGTAAGAAAATTCTAAGCATTGATAAGGCAATTATAGCATTACAGGCCTTAAAAATTTGATAGGGCTTGCAAACCTCTCCTTTATCACAGGTGGTACCTATGATTTAAAAACAAAACAAAAACAAAATCAGAACTAGTTCACACCTATTTTAGACCTGAGTTAAATTGGTTGTTGTTGGTATATGTGAAGACTATGAACTCCCGTCCATAATAGAGACAGCTAAGCTAAACACTGAATATTCATACCATGTTTAGTTTAAAAATAAACACAAATAATCCTCCTCCATTCATTGACCCTCTAAGTTTTGGCTGTCTTTACTGAAAAACATCCTTTCAATTATACCCTGAAAACAGCATGGAGAATGACTTTCTTTCAAAACAAGTTTCCCCTTGAGGAGAAACACATGTTCAAAGTACAAACAACATTCCAGTATTCAACTTAAGGCTACTTAATTTCTGCACGATGCTGTCATACTTAGACTACTGAACTTGCTCCTGTTTATATCATTTTTTCTACAGTTCTATATTTTAGGCCCATCCATGGAAGCAGACACGTCATTTTATACAACTAGAGAACAACAATAAGAACATGTTTGAAACACAAATACCTCCCAGGTTACAAAAATATTCTAAGAGTAATCAAAATTAATATCCCAAGACAATTTTTTAAAATAAAAAGACGCTGATCTTAAAATTTGTTTCTAAAGAAAAGACAAAAGACTTGCCAAGAAAATTCTGAGAAGAACAATTATGAGTAAACAGGGCTACTGGGTATCTAAGGAAAATACAAAGCTATAATAATTTAAAATGTAATATCTGATCAGAGAAACAGATAAGCAGAAAAGAAAGAGAGCCTAGGAACAATGCTGTGCTTATATGGTGACATTTCAAATCAGTAGAGAAGGGATGACCCAACTACTCAAAAATAGCATTAAAACCATATTCATTTCAGAAAAATTAGAAGAGTTAGATCCCAACAACATATCTTACACTTATTAGAATAATTCTTAGCTGCAGTAACAGATAACACCCTAAATCTCAGTGACATAACCAAATACTTATTTCTTACTCATGTGAAGTTCAACAGGTGGCTTGGTAGGGTTGTGGGGATCTGTTCCATGCCACCACGCAGGAACCCTGGCTGACAGAAATTTCACCATCTTCAAAATCTGTCTTGCAAGGTTGCCCAAGATGTTAACATCTAGCTGGAAAACAAAGAAAAGAAATGTGGAGATTGCCTGGAAAGTTCTGTGCGGCATGTGAAAATCACGTAATCACTTTTACCCATATTCGGTTACCAAAGTAAAAGGAGAAATAGATTAAGCGAACACTTTTTAGCCAATTTCTAACATAGTATGTCCTTCTGGTTACCAGGTGCCCTATCACATAGAGCACATTCCCTCCTTCCCTAAGTGAGACAAGCCAAAATTCCATCCAGTTATTACAAACAGCTCAATGTCCAGGATCTCTGAATAATGCACGGTTCTTTCCACCAGTTCTGGATATGGACACTTGAGGTTCCAGTGACACTTGCACCAGCAACAGATGTTATAGAAATCTCTCTACTGCCAGCAGGCCCAATTTATCGTGGTGAAGCATGGACAGGACATTTGTAATAAAAACTGCCATCTGGTAAAGGGAACATGGGAGACACACAGAAGGCGATGGTCTACAGCAGTTATGACTTCCTTCTGGCAGGTGTTTTGAGGTCCCTCTTATCTGGCAGTGGGACATTTTCCTGATTTCAGTTTTTCTATCTGGAAGGAACTACTTATTCAATATTCTTAAAAGCTCTGGATCTACCTTTTTGGAGGTTTTTTGGTCCATTATTGCATTTGATACAAATGATGGGGATCTTGCCCTCACTGGGGGCCTTCACAGGTTTTGCAACCCATCTCTTTCCTGAGCAAGTTTGGGAGCCCTAAAATACTAGTAATAGAATATTTGAAGGCTATTGAAATCCAGTCTGCAATTTCTTCAGCATTACAAAAAAGCAGACTACTGTTTTTGAGGGAAAGGTATCTATTCAGTCACATATGCTGACAGCACCCCCAAAGTTCTTTCCTAAATATAATTCTCACGCCTGCCTTATTTTTTCCCTCACTTGCCAACATAGCTTAAAGTCATCATGTTTAGGAGGAAATGCCACATCCTTACTTAGAACTGTGTGGAGCCAAAAGTCTTAGTGGGCATTTGTCCATAATCTCTTATTATTTGGGGCTAGAAGCCATGGCTTTTCCAACCTTTTACTTTTTTTTTTCCTGCTTTCAAACTAACAAGTTTTTGCTACATCCATTTCTTGTTTTTTGTATCACCTTGATAAATGCAGATAGTAACAATCAACATTCACTACCAACATTCTTCAGCCTCTCTCCATACTATGTCAGTAAGCACGTGGTCCACCTTCCAAGTAATTGTAAATGACCATTTAAAAAATTGTTTTGTTACTGCATGCAGAAATCTCCAGTTTTATAGCCCTGGATATTAGTTTCCATCTTGACTGTATGGTGGACCAATGCCAAGAATTTTGGATTTTTGTTACAGTAGCATCCTTCTTCTAGCAACAATTTCTGCATCAGAGTAATACCTTGTACTATCAACAAACAAAAAGCCCAAATTCTCAGTGGTTTTACACAATAGATGCTTGTTTGATGATAACTTAAGTCCAGTTGGCTTAAGTGGAGGAAAAGGTGGATAACTATGGTTTTCACAGTTATTGATGTTCCCACATTGATGGTTCTTTCTTCATCTTGAAAACAGGGTCCTCTACTGTCTCCCTGGGAATTGACACCCAGCTGAGGGACAAAAGAATGGTGGAGGAGAGAAGAGGATTTCATGGGCCAGACCTGGAAGTGGTTTACATAATTTTCACCCATATTCCAATAAGTAATTCTTGTCACATGATCCCGACCTAACTTCAGGAAAGGCTGAGAAATGCAGATTCATTGTAACTAACTGGTTTGATTAAGCAGTTTGCCAACTGGGGTAAATTCCAGAAAGATTAAGGCCTAAAGGTAAACATAAACCTATACAAGTACTAGAGGAAAATATAGTAGAATTATTTAGGGATGTCAAGTACTCAAAAGGGTATGGGAGTTCCATGGGCCTACACTGGGCACTCAGGTGAAAGATGGCGGACAGAACAAAGATAAGAGAAAACTTTCCTTGATGGTGCAGGCCTGAAAGAGGAGGTTACTGTTACAGGAAGGACACAAATACCCACTGGGATCCTTCTTCCCTACTAAGAAAAAAGCCTTAAGCCAGGGTAAGGTCATCAAACAATTAGCCAGGACACAGGTATAAAGACTCACTGTGGCTTGGAAGTGTAAAAGGGAAAACAAAAAACAAAAACAACTCTGTATCCCTGGGAAAGGTCAAGAAGCTATCCTTCACCTAGATCTCCTAACTTGGGAAGGAGCAAGAAACTCTCTCAAACAAGATTCACCACGGATGCAATGAAAGTTTAGCTGCCACAAGGAAGAGGGGCAGGATCTCTGTTCAGAAAGCCACAATACCAAGATCCAGTCATAATGTTTAAGTATGAAAACCACAGAAAAAATTTTAAAGTATGAAAACTACAGAAAAAATATTTAAATATCAAGAGCTCAAATAATTCCTTCCATGAGTCCTATTTTGAGGAATGTACTAGAAAATGAACTTCATCCAAACAAAACATAACTGAGAAAACTTCAGCAATTTAGCTTTAATATACTTAACTGCAAATCTAAGGCTAAAACTAAGGGGATAAGGGTAGAATAATGTTATATAATAATGTTCAATGTTACATGTTGTACGTTCCAATGAAGTTAAATTAATGCAATTAAAAATTGGAAGGGAAGGCAGATGGAAAAAAAATCTGGCAATTTTTAACTACATATATTTACCTTCTGACATAACAGTGTTACCTCTAGGAACTGACCCCAAAGGCATACCTCCAACAATATGAAAATACATACCGCTGGTTCATATTTTGTTTGAAACACTGTTTGTAGCTGTAAAATATGAAAAATAATCTATAGGCTCCTACATAGATGAGTGGTTGAATAAATTGATAGACCTACGCAATGAGGTACAATGTCATTTTTTATTTATTTATATTCTGTAATGGCTTAAACAACAAAAATTTATTATCTAATAGTTTAGACCCATGTAGTTCTGATACGGGTCTCACTGGGCTAAAAGCGGGGTGTCAGCAGGGCTGTGCTCCTCTCTAGAGGCTCTCTGGGAGGATCCTTTTTGTGGGTTGTTCAGGTTGTTGGCAGAATTCAGTTTCTTGAAGGGGTAGGCTTGAGATACCTATTTTCTTACTGGATGTAAACTGAAGGCTTCTAGAGGCCACCTGCATTCCTTGGCTTGTGATCCTTTTTCTCTATCTTCGAAGCCAGCAATAGCGGGTGCAGTCCCTCTCACACATTTTTTTTGTTTTTAATTGAAGCACAGTTGACTTACAACATTAGTTTCAGGTGTACAACATAGTAAATTGATATTTTTATAGATTATACTCCATATAAAGTTATAAAATTGGCTATACTCCTTATGCTGTATATTACATCCTATAACTTTTTTATACCTAGTAGTTTGTACCTCTTAATTCCCTCCCCTCAAGCCTCTCCCTTCTGGTAAGTACTAGTTTGTTCTCTTTATCTGTATCTATTTCTGTTTTGTTATATTCATTCGTTTTAGTTTAAACAAGAAAGATCTCTCTTGACAGATTTGTAGTGATTTTCAGAATACATTTTTAAATGAAGAAAGCAAAGATCATAAAAGTATCTAGGAAATGTCAATTTTTATGTAAGAAAGAAGGGGAAATAAGAATATATACATGTTTGTTAATCTGTGCAAATAGCAACACAGGAAGAATACACCAAGGACAAATGAGATTGACTATCTACATGGGGTGGGTGGGATTGAGGTGGAAAGGAAAGAAACAATTGGAAGGGCAGAGTTGCCACTTCTCTGAGTATACTGTTTTGTGCTGCTCTAACATATGGAACAATGTTAACGTTTCACATACATAAAGAAAAAAAAATCAAATTACCAAGGATGGAGAAAAAAATGCTTCAAATTAAATATCATCATAAACATATGAATTAAAATGCATTTCAAATGAAGTACTATATGGAAGGAGAGGGGAAAAAAAAAGAAACACTAATCCAGGTAACTTTTTATTATTATTATTTAAAAAACTGAGATACAATTCACATACAATAATGTGCATCCTTATGAAGTGCACAATTCAGTGGATTTTTGTATTCACAAAGTCGTGCAACCAAACTACAATCCAATTCCAGAACACATTCAATCCTAAAAGAAATGCCACAGCCATTAGCAGTCATTCACTATTCCTCCTTCCCCCAGCCCTCAGCAATCACTAACCTGCTTTTGATCTCAATGTATTTACATATTCTAGACATTTCATATAAATGGAACCCTGTTTTGTGTTTGGCTTCTTTCTTAGCATGATGTTTTCAAAGTTCATCCATATCACAATATGTATCAATACTTCATTCCTTGTTATGGCTGAATAATATTCCATTGCATGTACATACCACTTTTATTTATCTAGTCATCAGTTGATGGATATTTGGGTTCTTTCTTCTTTTTACCTATTATGAATAATGCTCCTATGAAATTCATATTCAGGTTTTTTTTTAACAAGTTTTCAATTGTCTTGCAGGTATACAGCTATGATTGGAAATATGGGGTCATATGAGACTCCCATTATGCCTATGTTGGTACATTTGATGGTATCCCCACAAGTCTTTGAAATTTTCGTTATTTTTTTTCCCTCTAACTGGATAATCTCAATTGATCAATTGTTAGGTTTACCCAATCTTTCTTCTGTCTGCTCAAATGTACTGTTGAACCCATCTGTTGAAAGTTTTGTTTCACAGTAATGTACTTTTCAACTCCTAAACTTTTTTCTTTCTTCTTTATAATTTTTATCTCATTACTGATATTCTCGATTTGATGAGACACTGTTCTCAAACTTTCTCTTAGTTTTTTAGATATGGCTTCCTTTCGTTCTTTGAACACATTTAAAATAGCTTATTTAAAGTTTCTGTCAAATATATCCAAACTTTGGACCTGCTTGGGACAGTTTCTATTGATTGCTTCCCCACCCTGTATATGAGCCACAATTTATTTCTGTGTATGTCTTACAACATTCTGTTGAAAACTAGACATTTTAAATAATATAATGTTGCAACTCCAAAATCAGATATTCTCTTCTCCTCAGGGCTTGTTGTTGCTATTTTTTGTTGTTGTCTAGTGACTTTTTTGAACTATTTTTGTGAAGTCTGTATTCTTTGCTGTATATGGCTACTAAAGTCTCTGCTTCATTAGCTTAGTGGTACACTAATAACCGGACAAAGATTTCCTTAATGCTTGCAATTGATATTTCTCTCATTTTGCTGAGAGTCTGTATGTGTGTTGGGGTACAGCTTCAACACTTGGCCAGGAAGTTGACAATTCCACATCAGCCTTCACTTCCTGCTTATGCAGAGCCCCCAAAGTCAACCAGAAGTGAGAGTTTAGGGCCTTCTCGGCACTTTCCTGAACATGCACATAGCCCTGTCATTCATGTGACTTTTCCTTAATTCCAGGAAATTTGTCAAAACTTATCAAATTCCCTGAAGATACTGAATTTTCCAGATTTCCTTTTAATTTGATTAACTTCTTGTTTTCCCCAACTGTTATTCACTGCCTCAGGCAGCTGTGATGTTAACAATTGCCTCTAATTGATTTCCAAAAGTGATCTGAGGAAAAACGCTTTTCACACTGGGAAAGCTCTTAGTCAAGTTAGATAAGGACAGAATTGCCATGGGGTCTTCCAGTGAACTACCATACTGGCCAAATAGTGATAATTCTCGGGGAATGTGTCTTTGAATAAGCTCCAACCCTGTTCTGGCCCCTCCAGTGTCTGCCAGGCTGCAGGTTTTCATCATTACTGTGGGTTGTTGATTTTCAAGACACCATGGATTTGGGGAGTGGGGGATGAAAATAGGACAAGTTAGCATGTCACAAAGATACTGTTCTTACCAAGATTCAGCCATTTTTAATAAATAACATTCCCTGGATTGCTGTAAACTTTTGGTTAATTCCACAGTTCTGAAACACTGATTCTGACAATATGGACAGTTTTCTCATTGTTTTTAATGGAGAAAAAGAATTTCTGGATGTTCTTACTCAGCCATTTTTGCTGACATTATCCCAGGTAACTTGCAAACTTAGTTTTGAGACCATATGCCCTCAGGCTAAAGAAAAAAGAACTCTAAACATAAATTAAAGTTTGGTTAGTAGACTTGTATTTTGCAAAGGCATCAGTCAGCAACTCTGAAGTTAACTTCTGCGTACTCTGGGGTTGAGAAAATAAGTAAATATATTGTGGAAAGTAAGAAACCACCTTCCTCACTATTACAGAAAGGATTTACATGCCAAAAGGACAGAGGAGACAGCTTGAGGGGGCTTCCACTAACCAAATTAAGGATAATTTGAGCATGAAAATAAAGAACTTGTATTTCCCATCACTATAAGATAACAGGGATTAGATCTGTTCTTCTATATTAAACAACTAGAAAACTGGACAAAGTGGATGAAACAAAGGTTTCAGACAATGGACAAAAAGCAGTACAGGATATTAATACCTGAGAGAAAGAACTCAAATGAGTTGAGTGCTATAAGTACACCAGTTCACTGTTTGAGGAGTTTCCAAATTACAGTGCAGGGGGAAGGAAATCCAAAATAGCCCAATGGCCTTTCTGAAGAGACAGTTCAAAGTTTAGATAGGTTAATGTGACTAGAATTTGTGAGGTAAAATAATAGAGGGGAGGGCTTCCATGGTGGCGCAGTGGTTGAGAGTCCGCCTGCCAATGCAGGGGACGCGGGTTCATGCCCTGGTCCGGGAAGATCCCACATGCCGCAGAGCAGCTGGGCCCGTGAGCCATGGCCGCTGAGGCTGCACGTCCAGAGCCTGTGTTCTGCAACGGGAGAAGCCACGGCAGTGAGAGGCCCATGTACCACAAAAAAAAAAAAAAAAAAAAAAATAGAGAAGGAGATGCACAGAAGAGGTAAAAGTGCTCTGTACAATGGTCCCCTCAAGTCAACTGTATTATACTGATCTGTGCAATGTATATAAAGAATCTAACAAGGCCAGGGGGAAAAAGTCACTAGAAAAGAGTTAGTGGAAACATCCTAGGAGCTAACACAGGTCCAGGTACAGTTTGTGTTCTCACCAGACACAATAGAAAAATTTCCTAACAAAGAATTAGGCAGAGTTCTTAGAATTGTAATGCCTCAGTAGTGGCGCCAAATGAGTCCTAGACCAAGATTTCACAACCTTAGTACTACTGAAATTCTGGGCACGAGAATTCTTTGTTGTATATATTGTAGAATATTGAGCAGCATCTCTGGCCTATATCCACTAGATGCAACATCCTTCTCCCCAGCTGTGACATTGAAAATATCTCTAGACATTGCCAAATATACTTTGTGGGTAAAAACTGTCCCAAGTTGGGAACTGCTCCAGACAAGATCATTAAAACAGCTATGAATGTTCTGTATGTTCCAGGAAGCACAGAAAAACATGGACATGATACAAAGACAAGTGGAATATTACAGCAAAATCAATAACCATGTACTATACGGTTAAATGTAGAAGCAAAAAGTATATAAACAATAGCACAAAAGCTGGGGGGAAAAACTGAAGTGTACTGTAGTAAGGTACTTGGACCATATGTAAAGTGGTATAAATACTACCTGAGGTCACACTGTGATAAATTAAACATGTACACTACAGTAAACTTCATAAGCCAATAATAGATAAAATGAAGTAATAAAAAATACCTTATTAATAAAAAATAAATAGAAAAGTAGAAAAAAGAGGTCTCCATGAGATAATACTGAAATACATTTAAAAACTCAATAAACAGGAGAAAATGGAAGACTCTTCCTTATTCTAAAAAGCCATCTAAAAAGTGTAGAAAAAAGATGAAATAAAAAAAAATCATCATTTACAGTTACTATAGCAATAGTTGTTTCAGGTGAGAATTATGAATGAATGTTAAAACTAGTGCATGAAAGTTTCAGGACAGAATTAAACATAGTCTCAAAGTATCTCCTCACAAGATAATTATTAATTATAAACAGAAAAACAGTAACTTTGCAGTGGAGAAACCTTATAGATACCACTTGAAACAAGTAAGTAAAGTTAATACTACCAGTAGTGGGCCAGCCATATCAACATCGTCACCTAACTCCAGATATGATGCACTAGGACAAATACAACATTCCTTCTCTAACACTCCTGCCAAAAGTGCAGAGCTTGAATTTGATAATGGAAATATTAGACAAACCCAAATAAAGGGACACTGCAAAATAGATCTGTACTTTTGAAAAATGTCAATGTCATGAAATCCTCTGACTGAGGTACTGTTCTCAACCAAAGAGAGATGACAAGTGAATGTAATGTGACAACTGTATGTAAGGCATGATGTTGCACTTTCTTTTGCTGTAAAAAGACCCTGGGAAATTGGCAAAATCTGAATATTTGATAATTGGAGTGTGGTAATACAAAAGAATAGAGAATGACTTTGTTTTTAAAGAGAATATAAAGGGGAGAGAGAACAAAGATGGAAATGATAAAAGGGTGAGAGGTAGAGAGTTGTTTTTAAAGAGAGAATATAAAGGGGAGAGAGAAAAAGATGGAAATGATAAAAGGGTGAGAGGTAGAGAGTAGGTAGAGAGGGAGAGAGGGATGAAGTGAAGAAAAGAGACAAGAGAGAAAGGAAGAAAGATAAAAGGAAGAAGAGAAAGGGGAAAAGGAAGGAAAAAAGGAGAGGAGAGAAGGGAGGATGACAGGCAAGGATAAAGTAAATACAGGAAAATGTTAATATTTGGGAAATTTGGGTGAAGGATATTGTGTAGTAAAGGACCTGGCCTTGCCCAAAGAGAGAAAGTGCCTTTGGCTTCAGCTTTGTGGATACACTCTATGTCATACCTGATAGAAGTGTCTTTGTTTAGGGCAGGAGCTGGCTGCACTAAAAAAGACCTACCATGTAATTTAGGATGGGGACTTCGGTATTCTTAATCCATCTGCAACAATCACGCTGGCAGTCAACTGATCACGTCTTCATATCGAAGCCACAATAAAAATTCAGGACACTAAAGCTCAAGTGAGTTTCTCTGATTGCCAATACTCTGTGCATATTGATGCCACGATGGTAATGCAACCTGAGGATAACAGAAACTTTGCTTTTAGAACCCTCACAGACTTTGCCCTAAGCATCCTCTTCCTTTGGCTGGTTATATCTGTACCCTTTCCCTGTAATAAACTATAACTGGGAATATAATAGGTTTCAGTGAGTTCTGCAAGCAAATTTTTGAACCTGAGTGTATTTGGCGAACCCTCCCCTGCAATCTCCAAACCTGCAGCAGGTGTCAGAAGTTGAGAGTGGTCTTGTATGGGTTCTTTCTTCTAACTTTGTAGGCAAACCGTAATTCCTTGAAGTTGGGGTTAGATGTCTTGGGCTGACAGACAGTGCTCTCAACCTCACAGTTTGGCTAAATCTGGGTAGGGATAGAGACATTATTTTTTAACTTTTCCTGTAGTAATTCTTTATAATTAAAATTTCAATTGAAATTAATTTCAATTTGACATAATTGGAATTATGTAAAAATAAAAATTTAAAAAAGGAGAAAAAAACAAATTTTGCATTTAATACAGCAAAAATAATTTTCTTTCTCTATGATCTCTTGAATTCTATTGCTCTAGTTATCTAAATTCTTAAGCTCTTGAAAAAGATAAAAATGACTTTCCAGAGCTTCTGAATTCCTGTTAACCAGAAGGTTTTTTTCTGTCATTAACAGCACCAATGCATAGAAAACAGAATTTAGTTAGTGTTACTTAGTTAACCAAGAACCTTAATTTCTCAGAGCAGCAAAAAGTGAAATATTTGAAGGGATTTTTAAAATCCTGTTTTCCTTTTAAATAACAGTACTATGAAGTATAAAACAGTCCCTTCTTCAGTGAGTTATCTCATAACCTCTGCTCAGCTATCAGTACAAATCCTCCTTCAATCACATCTCCTTCAGAATTTGTTCTTACAAATTCCAATCTATGATTCCTCAAAAACTGTTTCTATAAGAACACATGGGAGAGAGCAAGCAAGGGAACCTGTTGTTGGTTCTCACTGCCCCCTGCTGCTGCAGGGACCCCAATAAAGCCCTGCCTGAAAAAAAAATAAGAACACATGGTCAAGATATTACACATTCTTGATTTGACAGAAATTTTATATGCAGTAAAATACAAAATGCATTTTTGGTTGTGTTGCTACATTTAAACATGAATGTTGTTCAACTAAGTGAAGCATAATTCAGAAATCCAAAATTTTCCTGGGAACCTGTTTTAAAACAGTTAAAAACTAAAAAATTACAAATAATTAAAACTATAACAAAAGTTAATATTTACTTATATAACTTATTATCTGTATACCCATAATAAAAGTTACCACCTTAGTTTTGCTAAGAGCAATTTTCAGCAAAAATGATCTATTTTAGATAGCTACAATTTCCTCATATTTTTCCATTATTATTTTAAAAGTAAAGAAACAGAGCTAAACTAGTGAAATATACTTCATGATTAGCACAAATGAGAAAATCTGGGACAGCCCATATCTCAATATTCTTTTATAGAGGGAATAGTCTTGACATATTTAAAATTAATTTAAGTATGCACTTTATTTGTGGAAGCTTAAACATAACTTGAACACACTTAAAAAAAAAAGACAAAACCAAACTCATTTCTATAACCCATTCAAAGAGACTTATTCAAATACATATTTAAATAATGGGCTGGTTAAAAAAAAAAGGTTAAAAAAAGAAAAACAAATTTTCGATAGAGAAGTTCACAAAAAAATAGTACTAATCAATCCTCAAAGGTAATTTTTTTCCCCTGAAACACAGCAATTTTGGATTGCTGTTCTTTTCGCCTCCGGCTTGCTTCCCATGAAGGATGAAGAGGCAGCTGTGATTTCTGTTTTGTATTTTCAGGTCCTCTTCGTGCACTCTTATTAAACTGATTATTGATCTGAGGTTCAATTTGCTGAAAATCTGGAGGAGAAAGCAAAATTAATGAAAACTAAGTCTATACATAAATAGCATAGAAAACAAATACATTTTATCTTCTCAAGTCAGTGTTTAAGGAAGAAATTTAGTTTTACTTAAATGGAATACCTCAGTCCAGACAACATATAAGGCAAAAAAATTTAAAAAGGAAGGACATTTTGTATTTTTAAAGGAATATGATTCATTATCATATGACACCTGTGTGTGGAGCAATGTAGCCAGAAAATTCACATGTTTTAACTAAAATATTGAATCCAACAGTGTTGATGGGTGAGCTTTTTAAAGGGCTGTTAACTGATTCCACTCCCTTGTTATTGAACAAAAAGTTATGATTGCAAGGTAAACTGCCGTATCTGCTCAAATTTAAGACTAAGTTCTTTTTTAACCATAAAGTTATCCACCAGATATGAGGGTGGCAACTTGTATTCTAGTCCTTACAACCTCTTTTATTATGAGAAACTTCAATTATATTATTTTGAACGAAGTACTGGGAGACTTGCTAGCCTGAAAAGACTGAATCAATGCATATTTATAGAATCAGAAAGAAAAAGAGAGGCAAAAAATTTAATACAGATTTATTAATCAGTCCTAGGGGTGTATAATTTCTCCACTGCAAGTTAGCCATCATTGTCAGAAGCCTTTTAAAGATCTTAAAAAAGCAAATGTCATAATGTTATACAAGCAAGTGTACAGTTGGGATAACATTTCCAAAACATCACTGCACACAGATTCAAAATGTCCCATACTTGTACAAATCACATGTGCTCTAGAAATCTATAATACTCAAAGAATGCCTCTAGTGATAAAGAGTGATGAATTTAAATGTTAAATGAAACTGTTTCATGTAAACTAACATTTGAATAAGGCACTATTTATAAACTGATATATATTTTACATAATTATGTAAAGCATATTTGCATGAGCAAACAAATGAATAAATTAAGTATTATAAATTTATAAACTAAAAACAAAAACATGTTTTACTTGGGTTTCCTCATCGGGAAAATGTGGGAGTGTCTTAAATTTCTAGTTATTCTGTATTTGTGAATATAAGGCCATGTATTTGTCAAACCTAGTATTTTAATACAGCCATTAAAATAACATAAAAATTTGGCATGGGCTTTGCAGTTCAGTGGAGGGTAGTAAGGAAACGGATACCTGAGGCTGAAAAGTGAGCATCCTACGTATATGTTAAGGAAAAGATAAAACTGTTGCCAGTGAAAACTTGGGAAGTAGGCTACATGCCTATGGAATTGCAGCACAAGGGTAAGTGGCTGGAAAGAATAAAAAGATTAGTGTACCGATGGCTCTTTGGCAAAGTATTACACAAAAAAAGAGAAAAGTTCAGGAAAGAACCGGCCAGCTCACAAGCAGAATCAAAAGGGAAGAGAGGGTTCAGATATCTGGGACCTTAAGGTTTAGAAAAGCCTTTGGACTCCTAACAGTAAGAGATAACACTGAGAAAGATTTTAAGCAGTAAAGGTCCAAAGAGATTTAGCTCTGGAGCAGAGATAAGAGTAAAGGTATGGCCGTCTCAACCAAACCTGAGAATCTGAATGCAACAGACACTGAATGATTGGGACAGTGATTGGCAGAGGGAGGGGGTGGGGAACGACCCACTAACATAAATAAGGCAAGTTTGAAAAATAGCTCTAGGAAAGAATTTTTGGTGTGGTGGCTAGCTCATTGATGGACTGACTGGAAATAAAGAGGTCAGAAATCCAGGAAGTTTTGGAGGGAATTTTTATTGTGAAAGAAATCACAAACCTAGGCTGGAAAAAACCTGACTGTTAAGACTTTAAACCATCTTCACGATCATATATTTTTACTAATCACTTGGGGCAACTCCCAAGAAGATCATACTAACTGTCTACTTCAGCTGTGGCCACGGAACAAAGACCCTCCCAAGAACACAGTCAGAGACCATGGAGAACAGTAGATAAGAAAATTCCTCATAGATTCTTCACAATCTTTGCTCAGGTAGTAGACATGTTGCACACCTCCCATGTTTCCCTAAACTGACTGAGAGTTTTTATTGTGGTTACCTTGTTCCTGCTCTGCCACTAAATATCCGGTCTGAGTTGTGGGCAGGCAGTCTGTCTTTTTAGTGCACAGGTCACCAAATTTTGAGCAGTCACATCATGAGATCTGATGGAAAGCACTGCATCATTACTCAGGGATTCTAGGCTTTCAATTGGATACAATGACTGGATGGGACTTTGGGTTGGCTTTCTCAGGAAGGAAGCACATAGTGTGCTCTGTGTGTTGAGAAATTACCAGAGAAAATTACCAGTGAAATTACCATCTGATGATCAAAAGGATGGTCAGCAGCAGACAGTTATATGTTCAAGAAATTCCATTTTCTTTTTCCACCTAGCCGCATAGTTAGACTGCATTTCTTAGCTCCCTTTTGCCTAGGATGGGGTCATGTAACTAAATTCTGGCTAATGAAATGTGAGCAGAACTGATCCTTAACACTTTCAGGCCTGGCCCATGAAAACTTCTTACAAAATTCTCCATGTACTCTATTCCCTTTTGTTGGTCAAATGGAGAATACCTGGGAACAGGAGTAGAAAGGAGGCAAAAGATGGAAGGAGCCTGATCCTTGAATGACTATGTGAAACACAGCCCCTGTGCTGATTCATAGTAGACTGTAATGTAAGAAATAAATTTTTATTATTTTAAATCAGTTTGAGAGTTTGGGATTATGTAGAGAAGTCAGACCACCCAAATATATTAAATTGATTTGTTACAAATTAATCTGAAAATCTGGTTTCACTCTTAACCCTGGAAGTAACATACTTATTACTGAATGTTTAATGGCATGGTGTTGACTAAGATGGAACTTACATAGCAATTTACTTAAAGAATATGTTGATTAGTTCAAGATAAATTAAATAGACCCAATATTTCCTGATAACTTTTATCTAACATATTTCCTATTGGCAGGACATAGAGGGTAAAAAAAAAAAATTTAAATTTAAAAATTATTCTGATAATTATAAGATGCTCTATTTCCATTTCTGTGGGTACATAATTGATTCAGGCTACTAAGCAACCAGAATTTTTCATCTTTCCTCTTTGGCAAAGCATTGCTCAACTGCATATGGAAGTCAGGCAGTCATTAATACATACCTGGGGTTTTGCTTCTTGGAGCCTGTTCTCTGTAATTTCTAAAAGAAGAAAAACACCATTAGGACATTTAAAAGATAAGCAAATCCTCTGACTTTAAGAAGATAACATAATAAAAATGTTGATAAAACTCATTAAATAAAACTATCATACTCCTTTACCCCCCCAGAAATGAATAAAAAAATTATGAAAACCTCATGTTTTAGCTACATCAAAGGTTTGTTAGACCCCAATATTACTATAGAAAAATGTAGGAATTTTCCTCTCACGACCTGTATAGGGATTTCTGGCCATAAAATATCCTGTCTTGGTTACCTTGTACCTTTGAGAACTATCTAGACAAAGAATTTCAAAAATCTTACAGGGGGAATGAGTCACATATAACAATCACATATAACTAAGATTAACTTTTTTTTGGGAGAGGGAAGGGATAGTGGTGCTTAATTTTCAAGTGAGGGAAAAACTGTAGCTTTTTTAGGCACAGTTGGGAGATATATGAAATAATGTAATAATTTTCAAGGCTCCAAAGATGGTTTGTGTGTCTTTTCCATACTCTGACTTTTTTGGAAAATTTCAACATCACATTTTTCTATTCTACTAAAAATTATGCCTGACCTATAAATTATAGAAAAAGTTTACTGAAGAAAATAGCTATTCATGATTTTTATTCTATAATGTGAAGATATCCCCTACCAGATTAGAATTACAAATGAAATTAAACTTATTGATTTATAACAAAACAGCTGTGAAAAGTAGTGATTAACAGAAGGGATAAGGATGACAGCATCACCAAATATAAAGCAGTCTGGAGAAACTCAGTGTTAGGGCAAGCAGCCTTATCTACTGAAACAGAAAAACATAAAACAATTGAGTTTTACAATAATGCCCTGGGTCAACAAGAGAAAAAAAAAAAACAAAACACATTCTTTTCAGAAAGTTCTGTTTAAAAAGTGAGATATGTAAGAAACTTTCAAAAGTTTTCACCAAAAGCTAACTCAAAGTTTCAAAACTTTGATAATCAAAGGAATAAACTTAAATTAGCTAGACAATTAGACAAATTTATCTATATTGTCTCATTTTCTGATGAGGTTGGAAAAATGTAGCATTATCATATGTGTATTTGTATATATTATCCAATATAAAGTTGGAGAGGGCCAAGTCTAAACACAGGATGTATTGTACAAACTAGAATTATGTATGTGAGATAGTATCTCAATGTTAGGATGTGTGGTTATTTCATATCTTTCGAAAAATTAAGAACTAATAATTCTTTCAGGATGAAAAAATACCCTTACCTTCCAGAGCTTTTAGATCCAGATAAAGAATGGAAAAACACTGATTCAAACTTCCTTGCTTCTGTACGTGGCTTGTTTTTATCACTTCTCATATCCTGATGGGTTTCAAGTATATCTTCTTCAGGCAACAATTTTTTGGGGGGGTTTTGTTCCTTAACTGAAAAATGACAACTACTTTCCTTCTTCCGTGTCCGTTTGACTTTCCCAATGAAGAAGTCATCACCACTATCACTATCCTCAGACATGGAAGACTGTTGGTAAAACCTTTCTTCTGTGCTATCATCAAAATATTCCTTCTCTTCTTCATGTAATTCTTCTCCATCACTGTTAACACCAAGTGAGCTACTGGACTCTTTCTCTTTTTTGGTTTGACTAAATGTTTTCATTTTGGGGTCAGTAGGTGTCTTCTGGGGTTCAGAGGGTACTGCAGAATCTTTTTCAGAAGGCTTTGATAGAGAATTTGGAATGTCCACTGTTTTGGGTCCATGCTCCATCTTGGCTATTTTTTCTTTTGAATTATTTATTGGTTTCTTTGCCAATATTTTGGCTTCTTTCTCTTCTTGCTCACTGATAATAGTTCCTTCATGCTGTAACTTACTGGCATCATCATTTGAACACATAGTGTCCTTGGAATGATTTTCTTCTGAAGCATTCTTTGATGACTTAACTTCAACAACATTTTGTCTTGCATCTTTAAAGGCTTTGACAGCAGCTGCAAGAGAAACAGGATATGACTTGTTTCAGCATTGAAACAAATAATACAAAACGTTACTGTTTTAGTACAGTATTACAAAACGTTACTGTTTTAGTACAGTATTTCTTAAATTATTTGGAAATACTTAAGAGAATGATTGGAATTTACATTACATATATATAATGGGTATGAATTTACAAAAAAATCTATTGACTTTTACAAAACCAAACATATACAAAATGCTCAGAGGTATCCATTTTAAATATCTAAAATTAAAAGAATATTTATTCCTTCATGTATGGATGTTAAGAAGAACAGTAAAAACTTCACTAAATACAAATAAAAAGACTAAAATGACAACTTTAATTTCTGTAATAATAATGTATTAATACAATTGTAAATACCATAAATTGTGCTTTCAGACATAAAAATAAGTATCTTCTAATCTGTGACAGAAACATTGAATTCTTTTAATACATTTTTTTCGTGGTACACGGGCCTCTCACTGTTGTGGCCTCTCCCGTTGAGGAGCACAGGCTCCAGACGCGCAGGTTCAGCGGCCATGGCCCACGGGCCCGGCCGCTCCGCGGCATGTGGGATCCTCCCGGACCGGGGCACGAACCCGTGTCCCCTGCATCGGCAGGTGGACTCTCAACCACTGCGCCACCAGGGAAGCCCCTTTCAATACATTTTAAAATGTACATACATAAATAGAAATTATGTGACTAAGTGGCAACATCATAAGTAATAATATGAATTATACCAATATTTAGAAAATCAATTGTATTCAATATTATCATGAATATATATTTTAGAAATTTAGGAAATAGGAATTTAGAAAAAATAAAAAATTTTTTCAGACATCAGATAACTTCCATATTTTCAGGTAGCTTCCCACATTTGGAAATATTTGAAAGAGACATTTATAATATAAAAGATCCTCAAAAGGAGAAAAGCACCCTAAAAGTAAATAAATGAATGGCTGTTTATTCAAATCATGTACCATAAACGGCTTAAAAGTCATTTAATTCATACCTTTTAGCACATCTATTTTTTTCTTCAGAAGAGGGTGCACTGCTAGTCTGGCAACTGCTCTTTCAGTTGCAGTAGAATCAGGCTGCAAATTGAAATAACAAGCACATGCGAATAAAAACTATGTAACACTACTAAGAAGTGAATAAAATGCAATCCATTGTAATTTTTAAAAGTTAAGAGTTAGGGAACAGGAATCTGTTAATATTCTACTTAGACAATTCACCTGTAATCCATGCTAAAGATAACACAGTGACAAAAATACTACTGTTCTTAACAGTTAAAATTATCATGTAATCAATGAATAAATATTCTTTGGGTACTTAATATCTTCCCAGAATTGTGGTAGGCATCGTGTGTGATATTAAAAAAAAAAGTAATATAGCTCCTGTATTCAAAGAGTTTAAAAGATCTAGTTAAGAAGACTAAAATAATATGAAAGAATCAAGTAACATATTAGTACTAAGCTGGGTGATATAATCCATGACTACTATAATGCTTGAAGTTCCATTTACTAGAGACCTAAAAATTATCAAATGCTATATATTTTTATTTGGAATGACTAGTACATTACTGTATTCTCACAACCTTCCACCAGTGCCTGGCTTATAGCCAACACTTTATAGATGTTTGATGATGACTGAATGGGACTATATACATATATATATATATATATATATATATATATATATACACATATATATATACATACATACATTAGTATTTATACATTTAGAAAATTCATAATTCAGACTAACTGCTTTAAATATCACCTATAGGCTGAAAACTTCCAAATTTCTACCTCAAGCTCTAACTTGAGTTCCAGACTCACATATCCAACCACCTACTTGACATGTTAAAAGAGAATGCTGTGACTTTCTTCTTAAACCTACTTCTGCTATAGTCTTTCCCATCTTATTGTAGGTAATTTTAATTTTTCTGGTTGCTCAGGCCTAAAACTCAAATGATTCTTCCATTACATTTCTCCTTTCTTCACAGCTCACAATAAATCCTTCAGCAAATCCTGTGGTTTCATCTGCAAAATCTATCCAGAACCAGTCACTTACACCATTTCTACTTACTACCTTTGACCAAATCACCAATACCTCTCACCTGGACCAATGTAATAAGCTCACACCTGGTCATTCTCCATTGCCTCTTGTTCTCTCACAGTCAATTTCCATATAGCAGTCACAGCAAGCTTTTAAACAAAACCAGATCATGCTATTTCCCTATCTGTTCTTTTTAAAGCTTTACTGCCTTCTGATGCTTAGGCTCTTCCTTTGCAAGCTCTTCTCTACTTGGAATACTCTACTCCCAAATACACACGGGCTGATCATCTCATTGTATTCAGGTCTCTGCTCAAATGTTATCTGAACTAAAACACTTTCCATCACTATTTACTTCACATCACTCAACACAGCACGCCAGTGCAGATATTTTCATATCTGTGAGGCAGGGACTTATGTCTTCCACATTCCTGTAGACCTAGTGCCTAGGACAATAACTGATAATAGTTGGCATTCAATAAATATTCCATGAAGCAAGTAAAAATTTCACTAGTGTGTGAAAGTAGAGTTATCAGCTTTAAACATCTTTACCCTTCATTGTTAACAGCCCAATAAGGCCTTTTCCTTCCCAGTAATAAACACTTATGAGTACCTAAGTAAAAGCAAGATGATAACAGTTTGAAATCTATTGTTTGGAGAACTTATCTAGGTAGAGTCCCTCAGAGAACAACTCCTTTAAATTAGACCTGGTGCAAATCCTGTGCCAGGATGACTTGCTGCCTAATTACCTTCTGTCCTGGGTCACATGGTATCCTCCCCGAATTTTATATCCAACCAGAAACTGAGAATGTGATCCTACTTGGAAACAAGGTCACTGCAGATATAATTAATTAATTAATTATTTGCTAGCTGTATTTAATTAATTCATATCTGTTCTTGATGGTCTGTTACTGACTTGCAAATCTGAGTAGCTCATGATTTGGGGAGTAGAAAAAATATTCTAATGGGGAAAAAACAGTGCAAATGGAAAAACTGTTAATGACATACACATTAGTAATATGCTTTATAAATACTCAGGGTTTAAATTTTCATTCTTTAAGACGAATAAAAGATGTTATACATGTACATGCATACCTTGTTTTATTGTGCTTTGTTTTATTGCACTTCACAGATATTATGTTTTTTTTTACAAAATGAACGTTTGTAGCAACCCTGTGTCTATCAAGTCTATTGGCACCATTCTTCCAATAGCATTTGCTCACTTTGTGTCTCTGTATCACATTTTGGTAATTCCTGCAATATTTCAACTTTTTCATTATTATTATATTTGTTATGGCAATCTGTGACCACTGATCTTTGATGTTACTACTGTAATTGTTTGGGATGCCAAAAACCATGCTAATATAAGAAAACAAACAACTGATGTTCTGACTGCTCCACTGAACACTGAGATGTTCCCCTGTCTCTCTCTCTCTTTGGGCCTTCCTATTCCCTGAGACGAAACAATATTGAAATTAGGCCAGTTAATAACCCTACAATGGCCTGTAAGTATTCATGTGAATGGAAGAGTCACATGTCTCTAACTTTAAATCAAAAGCTAGAAAGGACTAAGCTTAGTGGGGAAGGTATGCTGAAAGCCAAGACAGGCTGAATGCTAGGCCTTTTGCCCCAGACAGTTAGCCAAGATGTAAATGCAAAGGAAAAGTTCTTGAAGGAAACTAAAAGGGCTACTCCAGTGAACACACAAATGATTAGAAAGCAAAACAGCCTCACTGCTGATAACACAGAAAGTTTTAGTGGTCTAGATAGAAGACTAAACCAAGCCACAACATTTCCTTAAACCAAAACCTAATCCAGAGCAAGACCCTAACTCTCTTCAGCTCTTTGAAGGCTGAAAGAGGTGAGGAAGCTGCAGAAGGAAAGCTAGCAGAGTTTGGTTCATGAGGTTTAAGGACAGAAGCTGTCTCCACAACATCAAAGTGCAAGGTAAAGAAGCAAGTGCTGATGTAGAAGCTGTAGCATATTATCCAGAAGATTTGGCTAAGATAAACAATGCAGGTGGCCACACTAAACAACAGATTTTCGACATAGAAACAGCCTTTTTCGGAAGAAGATGCCTTTTACAGCTAGAAAGGAGAAGTTAATGCCTGTTTTCAAAGGACAGGCTGACAACTCTTGTTAGAAGCCAACGCAGCTGGTGACTGAAGCTAAAACCAGTGTTCATTTACCACTCCGAAAATCCTAGGGCCCTTGAGAATTATGCTAAATCTACTCTGCCCAGGCTCTCTAAATGGAACAGTAAAGTCTGGAGACAGCCCATCTGTTTATTACAGGGCTTAATGAATTGAATATTTTAAGCTCATTGTTGAGACTTACTGCTCAGAGAAAAAGATTCCTTTCAAAATATTACTGCTCATTGACAATGCACCTGGTCATCAGGGCTCTGATGGAGGGGTATGACGAGATTCATGTTGTTCTCATGCCTCCTATCACAACACACATTCTGCAGCCCCATGGATCGAAGAGTCGTTTCACCTTTCAAGTCTTCTTTAAGAAATACACTTCATAAGGCTATAGTTGTCATAGCTAGCGATTCCTCCTATGGAACTAGGCAAAGTAAGTTGAAAACCTTCTGGAAAGGATTCACCATTCTACATGCCATTAAAAACATTCATGATTCATGGGAAAAGGTCAAAATAGCAGCAGTAACAGGAGTTTGGAAGAAGTTGATTCTAACCCTCATGAATGACTTTGAGAGGTTCAAGACTTCAGTGAAGGAAGTAACTGCAGATGTGGTGAAACCACCAAGAGAACTAGAATTGGAAGTGAAGATGTGACTGAATTGTTGCAATCTCATGATAAAAGTTGAATATATGGGGATTGCTTCTTATGGATGAGCAAAGAAAGTGGTTCCTGAGATGGAATCTACTCCTGGTGCAGATGCTGTGAAGACTGCTGAAATGACCACAAAGGACTTAGAATATTATATAAACTTAGTTGATAAAACAGCAGCAGTGTTTGAGAGGACTGACACCAATTTTGAAAGAAGTTCTATTGTGGGTAAAATGCTATCAAACAGCACTGCCTGCTACAGAGAAATTGTTTCTGAAAGGAAGAGGCAATCGATGCAGCACACTTCACTGTTGTCTTATTTTAAGAAATCACCACAGCCACCCAAACTTCAGCAACCACCACCCTGATCAGTCAGCAGCCATCAACTTCAAGGCAAAACCCTCCAGCAGCAAAAAGAATACAACTTGCTGAAGACTCATGATGGTTAGCACTTCTTGGCAATGAAGTATTTTTAAATTAAGGTACGTATATTTTTTTAGACATAATGCTATTGCACACTTAATAGTCTACAGTACAGTGTAAACATAACTTTTATATGCACTGAGAAACCAAAAATTTGTCACTTGCTTTATTGCGGTTATTTGATTTACTGAGGTGGTCTGAAATTGAGCCCCCGTTATCTCTGAGGTATGCCTGTAGTTCTTAAAATGTTTGATTTAGAAAAAGTTTTAGTTAAAAATACCAAATTTTATAAATTACAGCAATCATTTAAATAAATGTTTAAATTTCTCTAATAAAAATTTGTCAAATTTAACACTTTAAACCTTTCTTTAATTTTATTCTTAAGAAAGCAATTAGAAATCATTCATTTAATTTTTTAAGTTCAAATTTTAACAAGAGGTTAGAGGTAAAGGGAATATAGACCAAAGATTTTATCTAACAATTAGACTAACAGTATTGACTTGATTTCAAGACCACTTAGCCAGTTAGGAACAAGCTAGAATTCAAAGTCAGGTTTCTGAATTCAGTCTAGTATTCTCAACAAGTTTTCTTCTAAACTATTCAAGATAACTTTCCCTCATTTTGTGACCCAACTCCAAGCCTCCCTCAAATCTTTTTGTAAAGAAATTAAATATAAACATAAGAAAAGAGGCTTGTTAATCAAGAGGGCTCAGGTTTTTACCGTTGGCAGTGTTTTGGGTCTCTGCTGCAATGCGAGATGTCTACATTTTGCTTAAGCCACTGAGCTTAAGTGTAGGAACTCACAAGAGTCAGTACAACAGTCCCTATCATGAGGGACTTCAAATTCTTTATCCTTGGGCTTCCCTGGTGGCACAGTGGTTGAGAGTCCGCCTGCCGAAGCAGGGGACATGGGTTCGTGCCCCGGTCCAGGAATATCCCACATGCCATGGAGCGGCTGGGCCCGTGAGCCATGGCCGCTGAGCCTGCATGTCCGGAGCCTGTGCTCCGCAATGGGAGAGGCCACAGCAATGAGAGGCCAGCGTAAAAAAATTCTTTATCCTTCCTTACTTCTTTCCTGTCCATCTTCCTTCCTCACTTAGTTTCTCCCTCTTTATATTTACAGATATTTATATTTACATAAATATGCATTATGTGAAGGCACAGTCTTACACATAAGGACACAAACACCATCTTTTGAGGTTCATGATCTTGCACTAATTTAAAAGGTTACAACAAATGCACAAATAACTAACCCAAGGTAGAATGTGATAAACTTCATAGGAGAGACTGAAAATGTGGAGGTTTATAAAAGAATTCAAATACAGCCATACTTCTTAAATTTAAATAAAATTATTTTGAAGCTTAAAAGGCTAAGTAATCGCTATTAACAAATAGTTTTTACACATGCATGAAACAATCTTCACAATACTGGGGGATATGAAGGAAACCACAGCTTTCATTACTTGAAGTTGACACAGTGTTTGCCTTGGAAAATTCTCAGGAAACTGTGGTTTTCATACACCTCCAGTTTCTTCCATTTCAAATAAATTAAATTAAAAAAGGAAAACACCTCACTTTTTAATGGACACATTTTATTTTGGCATATGGGTATTTACTGTGAACACAAAGTATTTGGTGTTCAATTTTGAAAAGAATTTTGAGAATGTACATGTAAATATAAATAAGGGTCTAAAAATGAAAAAGCTCTCTTACACACCATGTTCATTCCTTTGAAATGTTGCCTTAAAACAAACTGACGCTAAATGAACTAGTACAGGTAGAATGCTAGTAAGATACTTTTATCATTAACTGGACTTAAATTCAGTTCCAGGTTTTACCTAATGATATAAACCAACACATTCATATTTGTATTTATTAAAAACATTTAGAGATATAATAAGAAACAGTCTATTCAGCTGGATCAGAAGAACTGTGGCAAACAAAGCAAAATATGGCTTAGAGTCCACATTTATAAGAGAATGGGAGACTTTTCTGTATTCAATGAACTCTTAAAATCCCTACAACACCATGATTTCCAAAATGCAGTCTTACACATATGGAACTTATTCCATCCTTTTGTCCTAAACTTTCATTTTGTAGGCAGAGACCTGGGTTTAGAACTTGGATCTGACATTTCCTACTGACTACCTATGACCATCGGTATATTTTACCTTTCTGGGCCCGTTGTCTCATCCGTTAAATGAGATTATCATCATCTTCCCTGAGAAAGCTAACGTGTATAAAGCATCTAACAAGTCAGGCAACTGGTAGATGTTAACAAATATTAATTTGCTTCCTCTCATCCTGTAGCTGTTTAATGTAACTGTGTTCTATTTCCTTCCTTTTTTCCATAGTGCTTAGCTGATTGCTCTGCATATAACAGATGTTTTGAATTGAGAAGCCCTTGAAATTCTGGCAATAATTGTCTGGAAATGTCACAGTTCTAGTCCCCAAACTCTCTAGCTTTAAAACTCTCGTACAAATATTAACTGGCTACTTAATCTTTCTAACCCCTTTCTAAATTTGGAAAATGAAGACACTACTAGTATTACTACACACACATGTACACACATGCATGTGCACACATGAATGTTTTCCATATGAGATCATTGTTGTAAGATCAATTGAGGTAATAATGTATATGGAAGAACTGTGCAAGCTCTAAGAAGTTACACAAATTAGTTTGTTCTGCTCTATTCTGATGGTCAGACAGCTTCAAATGTACAGAGCTCTATATAATAGCCTTATTTCCTCTTTGGTCATCTTTCACTAACCACCCTTCCTATGGCAAACTAATCAGTCTTCTCTCCATGACACTGCTACTTGCCTCATTTTTATTCCAGAGGTTTAATTTATTAACATATTTTGATACAGAACATGAATCCAATCAAAGAATACCACAAATGACATAAAACAAAGCAAAGTAGTTGAAATCAAATAGCTTGGGAGGAATCTGAAATCATTTTAAGCAAGGCAATTTCCCTTGGCTCTAAATCCTCAAGGGTTCCATCAAGAACTCTGATGAAACAGAACTGTTTTCCTTTTCTCCTTCTCCACCTCCCTTTCCTTCCTTCTGTTTGGAGGAAGATACCAAAAGGGCAGAAATGCAATCAGGTTTTGCTTGACAATATTTCAGTTAGATCCTAAACTTTCTATGTGAATATTATAAATCTCATGACTACAAATATAGTAATATGCAAATGAATTTACTATTACAAAATAAAAATGGATAAGCGAATATAGACACATTTCCCCATTTTTAGGATGACATTTTACACAATGGAAGGTTTAACAAAGGGTTGTAAATGAAAGAAGATACCCTAAAAAAACCTGATGCTACAAATATTACACACACATCAACTAATAGTAACCTTCCAAAGTGAAAAAAATCTGACTGAAAAGTTAAAAAAAAAAAAAAGACAAAGGATATTTTATTTTGGATATTTCAAGTTAAAATTAAATAATATTGTCAAGTTTTAGTGTTGAAATTTAAATGGAAACATAGTATTAGCCAACTAAAAATAAATTGCTTTTTATTCTCATCACAAATTAAATATTATTGAAATACTTTTAGAATGCAGCAACCAGAAAATTCAAAAAATTTTTTCTGGTAAAAACCTTAAATTATTATTTTTTTAAACTCTCAAGAGAAAACAAATATGTTCTACCATATTTTTATACAACTACCACTATTGTATTTAACATCATTATTTTGTCAGAAATATAGACAGACCAAGACACAAGTTAAAAACTATACCAGAACTAAAATTTTTTCCTCTCTATGAATGAATGCTATAAAATAAGAATATTTACTGTAAAATCATGTTAGTATAAAATAAGGAAGCTGTTTGTAAAATTATGCTCATGACTTTGGTGTTGCCTTCCTGACAAGGACTGTGACAACAAATCTTCCCTCCCCTGAAACATACAAAAACTTTCATGTTCTGGCCTTCTTACAATAAAATGCTTTAAAATTTAACATGGCTAAAATCAGTGAATTGCAGAGAGGTGAGTGCTAGTGTACATAAATGTAGAATCAGAGTATTTTTTTCCTTAAGGCTGGAATAGGAAAATTGACATTTACAGTTGGAGATTCCAACACACGTCTCTTAGTCAACAATAAAACAAGTAGGTAGAAAGTCAGTAAAGATGTAAATCACCTGAACAACACCATCAATCAGTTGGACCTAAATAACATTTATAGGACACTGATCCCAAAATAATAATATTGTTTTCAGGTGCACATGAAATATTCACCAAGATAAGCCATACTCTAGACAAATAATAAAGTTAAAAGAATAAAAATCATAAAGAGTATGCATATGGATCATAAAGAAAACTAATGAAAAGATACCTGGAAACCCCCAATTGTTCAGAAATTAAACAACGTACTTCTAATTAAACCATAGGTTAAAGGTGAAATTTCAAGGGAAATTTAAAACATTTTAAACTCAAAGAAAATAAAATATATCATATTTATAAGATGTAGCTAAAGCAGTGCTTAGAGGGATATTTATAGCATTAAATGCTTATATTAGGAAAAAAGAAAGGTCTAAATCAGTAATTTAAGCTTCCACGTTAAGAAACTAGAGAAAGAGCAAAGTAAGCACAAATTCAAGAGGAAGAAATAATACAGATTAGAGCAAATGTGAATAAAAGTGAAAAAAGAAATGTAATAGAGTTATAAAAATTAATCAATCCAAAAATCTGTTCTCTGGTGGAACTGTCACATAGCCTTTAGCAAAGTGGGTAGAAATAAAAAAGAGGAAATACTAAGGATGAAGCAAGTGACGCAAATGCAAGGAGCAGAAGATCTGGGTAAAAGTCCTAACTGTGCACCCTAAGAGTGGCATACCCTTAATTAGCTCACTTTATTCTTTCTGAGCTTCAGTTTCCTTACTTACAAAAAGGGGGTAAAAATAATTTTCATAGGGTAAATGCAGGGATTAAATAAAATATTCATAAAAACTATTTAGAAAGAATAAAAATAAAGAGTCTTTATTCTAATTTGTAAGATTAACAGACTAACTGCTATATAACACACAAATGCCACATTAACTTCAACATACCTTTAAGGTCCTTGAGGGTGTGGTATCACAGCAAAGCAAAATTCATAAATTACCATAAAAATAATTTTTGGTGGCAGTAGTAGAGCTCAAATGGGGAAAAATCATTGTACACTAATAGTAACTGGCAGGTGACTGATTGACTGATTGATTGATTTTTTAGTAACTGGCTTTTGGTAAGTTTTCTCTTCAAGGAAAAAAGTGAAAGGAAAAAAGTAGGTCAACAATACAAATAAGGAACTTTTCCTAAAAGAAATACAACCCCTGGCAGAAGTACCTTTTTGCAGATTTTTTCAAAGTTGATATCATCACCAAGAGCAGATTTAGTTACTATATCAGGTTTCAACTCCTGTAAAAGAATAAAACAAACTAATTTTAGTTATGAGCCTTATTTTAAACTGTCATTATTATATGAGAAATTCCTTCCCATGTTGTGCTTTTAAGAAATCCATTATTTAAAGAAACTACTACTTATTTTAATGACATTTCAGGACATTGGCAATTCTATCAATTTAAAAAGAAATGTAGAGATTTACAGAGAAACACATATATATATATATATATTTTTCGGTACGCGGGCCTCTCAGCGTTGTGGCCTCTCCCGGTGCGGAGCAGAGGCTCCAGACGCGCAGGCTCAGCGGCCATGGCTCACGGGCCCAGCTGCTCCACGGCAAATCTGGGCTTCCCTGGTGGCGCGGTGGTTGAGAGTCCGCCTGCCGATGCAGGGGACACGAGTTCGTGTCCCGGTCCGGGAAGATCCTACATGCCGTGGAGTGGCTGGGCCCGTGAGCCATGGCCGCTGAGCCTGCACGTCCGGAGCCTCTGCTCCGTACCGGGAGAGGCCACAACACTGAGAGGCCCGTGTACCGAAAAAAAAAAAAAAAAATCTAACCCACAAAACACTTTTCTATTATGGAAGGAATTAATCCACATTTATTTTAGAAAGTTAAAAAACACAGAAAAACAGAAAGAAAAATAAGTAAAATTACCAGTAATGTTTACATGGTTATAATTTTATTATACACCCTTCTACAAGCTTCTTTAAAAGAATTTAAGTTTGATATGCATTCCACTAAGGGAATGAAGGATGACTTTAGATCATATGAAAATGCAATTTTTCTACATTAATAGTTATCAAGTTATTCTAATACGCATAAAAAAATGAACTTTTTTTATTATTGTCTAGAAGAAAGCTAAATAGAAAAATCAGTTGATTTTAAAACAACACTGAGTGACAGTAAGGTGGATATGTGATGTGACAAAACTGCAAACATTAAATGAAAATGATATTTAAATTATACTTTAAACAAAAACAGGACCATAGTATTTTGTAAACTAGCTTTATTTAATAACAGGGCAAATGTCTATTTTTGGTTTTTTTGCTCTTATTTATTTAATCAAATTCTTATTACTGGACATTAATACATTTTCTGAGTTTTGATCTTTTTATAAATAAGAATGTGATGACTATCCTTGTACATACTGGTTTGTGTCTAACTCCTTCTGAAAAATTACCACAGATTCTATATTAAAGAGCTATATTGGAGTTTTGGAAGAAGAGTAGAATGGGAAAAAAGTATCAAATATTGATAATGATGATCCAATGTCAAAAAGATCAGAAAGCACTGTTTCTGAGAGTAAAAACTCAATTTCATTTTGTGTACACTAATATAAATGTGAAAAATGTGTACGTAAAACAAATCCATATAAAAAGTACATAAATGATGGACTCATTTTAAAATTGTATATGTGTGTATATATAAAAAAATTCATTATGTGACATATTTTGGCTGAAAATGTCTTTAAGTTTGATGAGCTAATTTAGGAGATGGCCTCCCTTAAGCAGTTTCAAGTTAATAAAGCTATTTAAATTATAGTTAAAAATCCAGATTTTAAGACTTGCCCCACGTTTGTCAATGACTGGCTATAAGCACCTTTCTTTACTCTGTAAGACAAAAATCAGCCTAAAGAGTGAATTGGTTAAATTTTATTGCTAAAATGAACTTAAGTAAGTGCAGATGGTAATGATACTACCTAAATCTCAACCCACCCACATATTCCCTCCAAAACAATAAATTCAACAAGGAGTACAAATAAAACCAAGCATGAACCGTGCCCTCAGCATTATTAGTAGATAAATACCTATAAGCAGAGAAACTAACACCAAATTCAACAGCTCTCACTGCTGCTATAAGCTTATGAATTTACAGAGCCAGAGAATGAAAGACTAAGACACTAGGAGGAAAAGAAGAGAGTGGAGTGAAGGACATGCATTAATGACAGACAAAAAGCTCCACAAGAAAGCAAAAAGTACTACAAAAGGTCAAAGTGTTGAACACAAGTCTCAGACTTGGTAATTCACAGCACTACAGAGAAGGGCGGGCTTGAAAGTGAGTGATTTTGAAGGCGACAGCCTCAAGAAGCACTGCTTTGAGGAGAATTAGATAAATAGGGGTCGTGCACTTCCCTTTAGGGATAACAGTGTAGGTAAAGGAAAGAAAGAGAAATTAAGGACCCTACAGAGACAAAAGAAAATACATGTAAACCAAGTCCTCCTTCTCTTTATCCACTAAAAAAATGTCACTTTGCCATACTGACATAAGGTGGGCCCTGTATAAGAAACGTCTACAGTTCAGAAAAGAAAAAAAAGTCAAATTCATATAAAATTAATTTAAGAAGAAAAAAGAAAACGTAAATCAAAATATTTTATCTGATTCTCTCCTAAAAACTAAACACCAAAAAGACAACTGTAACATAACCCTGCAAACTTCATTAGGGAGCCTCAAACAAGTAGTTGGGGCCTATAACAAAAAAACTTGCAAAATGAGAAATTAAAACACTGTAGAAGAGAAACAGGTAAAACACAGAAGTGCATCAACAGTTGATAAAGCTTAGGAAATAAAATGCAAGAAAAGAAAACCTATCTCAGAAAGAGAGAACAGATTTAAAGAAAAATTCAATAAGGAACACTGAAGAAAGGCAAGAAAACATTGAAGAAAGACAAGAAAATGAAAAAAAGATAAAGAAAAAGGACAGAAAGAAAATGGCAAAGGATAATCCCACATACATGTAATTGGAGTCTCTGAAGGAGAAAAACAATAGACAAAAGCCAGTACTTAAAACTATAGTCCTAAAACAACTTTCTGGAAAAAAACAACCAAAGAATTTAACAAAAGGGTTTACTATGTACCTAGCTTAAAGAGACCTGGAACAATCAATAATGAAACCCTATTCTGGTGAAACTATTAGACTTTAAAGACAAAGGAAAAAAATCTTCAGCGCTCGTGGCCAAAAAGATCAATTTAGTTATAAGGGTGAAAAAACTGAGCTGGTGTCAGATATCAAGAACAAAATAAAAATAAGTATGGAGCAGCATTTTCAGTATAAGCAAGTGTAAGCCAAGAATTTTACAGTCAAATAGCTCTAAAGAATCAGGTCTAGAAAAATTAGTTTTGAACTTGCAAAAATTCAGGAAATACAGTACACGTGTTTGTCCAGAGGAATCTTCTAGAGGAGGAGTTCAGCCAGCAAGAGATAATTTTGGTAAAAGAACTGATGGTGAGTATGTATCTGCAGAGCTAGAATTAAAAGAAACGTGGGGGCACAGGAGAAAGAATAACACATAAACTTTGTCCTCATGCTCAGAGCCTGTGAATAAGTTACCTTACATGGCCAAAGAGACTTTATTATGTATTTAAGTTAAGGATCCTAAAATGGGGATCCTGGATTACCCAGAGTGGGCCTAACGTAACCACAAGGCTCCTCCTAAGAGGGAAGCAGAAGGGTATGAGTTAGAGAAAGAGGAGAAAAAGGGAGAGATACTGAGGTACTGAGAACTAAAGATGCTGTGCTGTTGGCCTTGAAGACGGAGGAAGGGGCCATGAGTCAACGAACACAGGTGACCTCTAAAACCTGAAAGAGTCTCCACAAGGGATACAATTCTGTCGACATCTTGGTTTAAAACTTCTGACTCCCAGAACTGTAAGATAATAAATCTGTGTCGTTTTTAGCTGCTAAATTTGTGTTAACTTGTTACAACAGCACTAGAAAACTAATATACATACGTTTTATCTCCCACCAATCTTTATATTATAAAATAATTCATTACACCATATTATTTGAACAAGCACCATATACCATAAATAATGCCCAGAATTAGATACTTACCTTAAAACCATAAAAGTAAAATCTAGATGCATTTGGATGGCTTAAACTTTCCTTATCACCCCACTCATACTACAGTATTTTGGGTCAATTCATTTTTACCTTAATTTTAAATATAAACATATGTGTCATTAAAAGGGAATGCTATCTCCTATGACATAGTTCATATAAAATTTTTAAATGGTGCTTAAATAACAAAACTGTATGGACAGGAATGCTGTGCCATAACTAGAATTTTGGTTCAGAACTATCCTAATTAGACACTGAGGAATTTAATAAATCAAGCAGTTTATCAGACAATGCAAAAATTGCAATAAAATATATATTATGAAGTTATTCTTCCCTCCCTACACTTTTATTCAGAAGAGATCAGGAACTGCCTTTCAGAATAAGACTCTTTGATGTGTTATTCCAAATGGATAGACAGCACCTCAAATGTTAGTATTCCCTTCAGCATGTAAGACGAAATTTAACCCACAGCCTTTCTCAATCCTTCTAAGAGTCTGCTATGCAGTCTACTTGACAAGTTCATGGTAAACTGCCAGGACTTTCAAATCATCTCTTAATTGCTCCAAATTCTAAATTTATATACATTCTGACTCAGAATATCTAATACACATTTAAAGGAAGAAGTCTTAAACAACTATTCTCATTATTCTTGGATTGGACTTAGTAGTTCTCATGATAGGTTATAATTTAGCCACAAAATTTCATTTACTCATATTTTAAGAATAAATTACCCTTCAAACTGATTATGAAAGCCGGTTGCTACAGCAAAATTCACTAGGGTCTAATAGATCAGTAATATAAACTGCAGGGGATAGTGGGAATTTATTTTTTTTTTAAAGATCTGAAGTAATTCAGTTTTCAAAGAATGCCTTGGATGATGGATGTTTTACTGGATTTGCGGCTGCGGTACCTTACCTGACAATACATCTACTCTCTTCGTTATAAATGAATGGCTTCCCACAAGAGTTTGAAAAGCACGTAAGATTGCAAGCTTTGTGGATAAAACTCCAAAAAGCCCTCATTTAGGTAAAACGTAGAGAACTCTAAAAGACAAATGGTATTTAGAGGCTTGGACATGAAAGAGTTGCAACAATGCCAGGTTTCTGGCTAACTACTCAGAAGAGGAAGTAGTTGGAACCAGCTTGTTGGGAACACTTCTGCTTAAGCTAGCTTGAACATGGTTAGGTAGTAAGCCATCTGGTCAAAAGGTCTGAGGAACTACATAAAACAGTCAGAGAATAATTTATGCTTATACTAAGCTTAATCTTTCACTTTCTTTATGGGAAAATGGAATGAAGAGCCCAGAGTGTAAGTTCTTCAAGGGTGAGAATGGTCTCTTATCCACCTTTGACTATTTGATCCTAGTATAATGATATCAATACATTTGTTCAACAGAAATGGACCAGAGTGAAAAAATTTTAAATGCCTATTTCTTAGTGAGAGGTCAGTAAAGTCTCTTACCAATAGACAAGTCAAATTCAGAATTTCCAAAGAATTTTTAGTTGCCAATGTGGGTTTTTTCTTTAGAAAAGCAAAGATGAAGAGATAAAATACTAGAAAAAATACCTAGGACTACTAGAGTGTTGCAAAACAGAAGACTTACTGCTCAAAAGTATTCTACATTACCATAATTTTTATTCATAGTGGGAGACGGCCAAATACTACTTAAGAACTCACTGAAACGTAGATATTATATTGTGAATGGCTGGGAAACTGCATTAGCTAACAAGCCAGGCAGGTGCCATAAAAGACAAGACTGCTCTTTCTGAGAAAAGATTTCATTACGAACTGGAAAACTAAGATCCATTTCTAGACCCAGCAAAAGACATTTTTACACAGCAGCTCTGTTCCTATTCCAAAGACATTAAACATACTCAATGCAGAAGGGTAGACTTAAACATGGTTAAGAAAATACCAATAAAAATGTGAAAGAAAAGACACCAGTTCAGTGCTTATATGATAATTTTACACTATGCCATTCCTAGTATATAGGGTTAATTCTAAGTAAAGTGACTAAGACAGGAACACTTGGCTTTCTTTTATACGAAACTAATTCCAGTGCCTTTTTTCAGATAAAATATTTCTCTTAAATTTTAGAGTTTTCTGTACTTTAAATTGAATTTAACCATTTCAAATAATTCTGCAATTTCAAATGCAGAATAAGATGCATTATTCCATATGGTAATTTGCAAATTTTATACCAAAGTCATACGTTATGGACTTTGGAAAAAAATACCTACCTAGATTTCAACTTAAAAAAGAAAATTTTAAACACTTTTAAAGTTTGACAGAAAGTAAAATGACAAAAGTAAAAACACAAAACCATTCTCAATTAGAAAACCATGGATCAAGAAAAAACAATGGGAAAATGAAGATACCTGAGTTATGTAACAAATGCTAAATATGGAATACTGCACTAAACAACTTTAAAATGAGTGTAAGAGAGACACATTAAACTGGACAAGTAAAACTTGAGCTACTTTACAAAAATGCTGCAAAGATTTTTCATAAAAAAAGATGTTTAAATTTATCATCAAAGGGAAATTAAAAATAACTAATTTGCCACCAATCAAATGCTAATGATAACAAATGCTCTGAAACTGAGCTTAAGTAGTTTTTTTCCCTTAGATTTCCTTAAAATAACTCAAGTCTGAAAATCTTCATCTTCCCACTTGCAAGCTTATTCATCAGTGAGGCAGGGCTCCGTGTTGACTTGCATAAGACATACATTCTTTTATTTTAGACATTCAATCCAGCTTTATTTCTAGCATCAGTATAACTCGTTTCTTTTATTTAAGGTTTCAAATTTATAACTATCCAATCCATCTCAAAGATGAAATAAAGCATTAATTTCTTTACAATATATATGCTATGAGTTACTAATCCATTCATAAACATCAGAATTATAGGGGACTTCAGCTCTCACATAATTCTATACCTGTGTAGGAAAGGGTTAACTCAGCAGGCCTGGGCTGCTCAAACTCTGCACAGTCCTGAGAAGGCCTATCTTCAGGACTGGCCTTTGGCCAGTTCCTAGGAAATAAGTTCTGAGCCCTTGGGCCACAGGCTTACCAAGTTGATGAGGCAGTTTACCCTAACAATGTGATTTATGGTGATCATGTCTCTACTCTGGGGAGCTGGAGTCTAAGTAGTTATGGTGAGTCACGCAGGTGATTCATGGCTATGTGACTGGCTCCCGAAAAAAACCCTGACACCAAAGCTCAACTGAGCTTCCCTGGTAGGCAACACTCTGCAAGTATTGTCACACATCACTGCTAGGAGTGTGTCCATGCGACTATACTGGGAGAGGGCATCTACAAGCTTATGCTTGATTTCTCCTGGACTTCCCCCCATGTGCCTTTTCCTTTTGCCGATTTTAATCTGTATCCTTGAACAGAAATAAACTGTTGCTCTGAGTATAAAAGTTTTTTTTTTTCCTTGAGCCCTGTGAATCCTTCTAGTTAATCACTTAACCTTGGGGACCCTCAACCACTCAACTTTAAAGAAGAGAAAATGATAACCTAATAAAGTTTAAGAGACTCATTCAAGGTATTACAATAGGGCTCAAACTAGAATCCCCACAGTTTGCTTTTTGCCATAACCTGCTGTCAGTGGTGATAAAGTAGAAATTCCTTCTTCATCACGTTAAACTAACATTGCTCAAGTTTCCTGCATTAAAGATAGCCATTCACTAATAACCAGATCCATCAGAATATATCTCGGTTCCTTTATTTCACACTGTGCCAGATGCTATTGCTTTGCTTATATTCAAAAGAGCAAATTTAATTGAAATTAGTTAATCCCAATTTTGAATATTTGGCTGTCTCCTTCTCTCCAGAGGCTTTCGTTTGAACAAATGAATATACTGACTCATAGCTATATAACCAGTGTAATGTTGTCTCTGGCTGAATGGGGAAAGTATGTTTGCAACCAAACTATTCTATATCAGGCAGTGGGGAGGGACACTGGGTAAAGACAAAAAGTAACTTGGAGGCAGTAATCAAGCTGACATTAATTCCAACTGGCTCTAAGATTGGGCTTTTAACGCAGTAAAATATAAAACATGTTTGTAGTTTCCAAAATGTGATTAAAATTGGAACATGATATTTAGATTATGAGGGGTTAATCCCAATACCAGGGAATTACAAGGTGCCAAGAAAAGTCTGGATTCTTGGAGGTTTTTCTTGTCTATTTGGAAATGAGGCAAGAAATGCACTTCTCTGAAATAAAGAAACTGAAATAACTCGTGAGAGACCTATTGACATCCAAATTCATGCTTTTCCACAGATGGGAATCTCATTATGGTTACCCTTCAGTGACAACAAAAACCTTATTTCCTAAATATTGTTCTACTGTCTCCTAAATACAGTACCAGATGTAACTTCAATAAGGTTATACTCTGTCATCATATTGCCAAGGGATTTTTCCAAATAAAATATCTTTGTCTTCCTCCTTCACCTATTCCTGTGTTATCTATGGTAATTAATGGCATCTCCAGCCTCTGCTACTCAGGTTAGACAGCTCAGAGTCATCTGACACTGTGGGCCTCTTCGGCATGCTTCTGTTATGCTCCCATCCCCCTTTCCACTTTCTCTGCTGTAGTGTCTGTTGAATTTAGTTCCCTCCTTTGGATTACCATTATCCTACCCACAGGCTCAGAACTTCATTATCGATTGTGTGGATTATAATAGCATAACTGGGTTTCCTGCTTCCAGAACCAGTTAACTCCAAGGCCCATTATGTCACTGTCTTGAATACAGAATGAAGCCAAAGAACTTAAGTCTGGTCTTTCATTACCTGGTCTCAATGCCTCTTTCTAATATTACATAATACACTTTTTCTAGGAGTCTCATATGCCATTCATTCAGTTTTACACAGAATTCCCTGAATAAATTTCCTATTCTCCCACCTCAGTATCTTTGGCTGGCCATCTGCTTTTAAAATTTTTATCGTGAAATGCCTTTCTCTAACTGGTCACCTACCTTTCTCACTCCCTTTCTCCCCAATCAAGATCTATTCAATTCTTGGTTTCTGAATGTCACTAAAATGAAACAAGGCTTCTTAGAGAAATGGCTGATTATGGATCTGAGGCAGAAAAAGTATAATCCCTGCAAAATTTTGTTATGCCAGAAAAGGAAGAACTAATTGAGTTCTCTCAAAAAGTCATAAAAGCTGGCTTAGAAAGGATACTACTGGTCAAATTTGGGTGTCCAACAGAGTAATGACAGCAAATTATAACCACACTGACCATATCATTTGTTGTTCAAACCAGGACCCATTTGAGAGTGAAATGAGGCTCTTTTAAAAATAATGCTGGGACAAGTGATGATTACCAGAACACCAAGGAAATCTAGTCATATGGTCACCCTAATTATAACACTTGACAATTCTTGCTACCTCCAGATTCTCTTTATTTTCTCTTACAGCCACTTCAAGCAGGCTTTTACCCCACCAATGCTATTCTTGTTAAACTGACCAATCTTCACGTTGCTAAATCTAATGAGCAGACCTCAGTGCTCCTCTTACTCGACATATCCACAGCATCTGACTCTTACCTTCCTTGGCCTATTACCAACTTTCAGTAAGTTAACTGCTCCTTTTTCCTTGATATACTTTATTTGACTTACAGGACCCATGCTATTGGTTGTTCTTTCTTAGCTTTCTTTGCTAGCTCTTCCTCTAACTAAATACCTTAACAGTAGACCAAGATTCTGTCCTTGTTATTCTTCTCTTCACTATTATCTAAGATTTAGTGATTTCATCCAGTTTCATGACTTTAAAGATCACATACATGTCAACAACTCCCAGAAGTCTCTTTCCAGCCGAAACCTCTCTTCTGCACTCCAGACTTATATATCAAACTACTTCATATCATCTCTCCTAACCCTTCGTACCCTGCTCTATTTTTTCCACAGTATATCATCCACTAACATAATACATAAGTAGCTTATTTATTATGTCATCTTCCCCAATCCCCCAGAAAAATAAATTACAAAAGACCAGGAAATTCTATTTTTCCCCCCTCAGGTGTATCATAAGTGCCTAAAAAGAACATGTCATTTGGTAAATGTTCAAAAATACTTGTTAACAGAATAGATACTGAAGTTATTTTTACTTGTTAGACATTATAATTTGTTAAACTGAGTATCTCAGTTATCTCAGTATTGGGTATAGCATAAATCAGACCTGCCAGTAAACACTGCTCCTGTTCAGGAGCTGAATGAACTACAAGAGAGTACATTTAATAACTATGTCTTTCATCCAAGTTTATTATCTGACCAGGTTGATATGTGAATCTAAATTGCTATCACACCTAACACATAACTTCATTTAGGTAAACTAGTAAAATAATCTAAAAACTTTGTATCTCTTGATCCTGCAAGTATTTCCTTTACAAAACAAACACGATAAAGCGATATAAATTTAAGTCTCCATTCTTACCTTGTTACAGTCAGTCACTTTTTAAGACTCAGCTTCATGCTACAGGAAGTTTTCCTTGAATCCTCAAAGCAGTACTAAGTGGTGCTCCTCCAATACATCTATCAGTGTTCTGTACACTGTAGTGAAACTGTTTACATGTCCATGTCTCTCATTAGACTATAAGCTTCTCAAGGGCAAACACCATATTAATTTCTATATATCTATAAACTAGCACAGTATTTGGCATACGAAGTACAGACCTAGTATATTTTTGCTGAGCTGAAATAAAGTACTTTGGACATGAGGATGGTTCTGAAATGACATTATAAAAATGTGCAAACTTTTCCGGCAAAGTACAGAACTAAACAATATCAGGTAAAACTTTCATTTTTTGTATCCTACAGTACAAACTAAAATAATAAGGATGATTTCAACACTGGTCTAAATTCACAATGCAACACGGACAATGATGATGGACTGTGTGGTATAGTACATCTCCAAAAGATCTCTGTTCAAGAACTCTGTCATTGAATAGTTTTGGCCTACCTTAAAAAAAATGGTATTGAAGGCAATGGCTATCTTGAATAATATTTCATCTATGCTATTTATATGGAGTGAAAGACTACAGAGATTCAAAATCTTAAAAAGTTTATTAAAAGAGTACTATACTAGGAACACTGATATTGCATATTTTATTTAATCCCCACAGCAAAGAAGTCAGACATGAATTATTTCCAGTTTTAAAATGAAGAAACAGACTCAATGACACACAATTAGTTAATGGTACGAAAACAATATCAACCCAACTTGTTAAAAATTTCAGGAAATAACACAAATGGCTTTATTCTTCTTTGCTGTTGTAATTATACCCTTCCTCATCTTAAAAGTTATCAACATACTGTTGATTTTAGTTCAAAAAACTCACTGTTTGAAACTCAAATTCTTAAACCTAAAATTAAAAATGAACTAATAATAAAGTCTCTAGCATTAGTATTAGATAGAGTATAAGAAAAAGAAACAAAAAAATTACCAAACAACTTTGATAGAGATTTATCTTCATTTTGATTAGAAAAATTTAATGGTACTTTGCTATAACCTCTTTAAATATCTATTTATAATAAATGTGCACATTAATATTTGAAATATGTTACTGAGAGTCTTCTATTGTGCAGAATATCAGGCATTGCTTAAAAATACAAATAACCAGGAAGAGTAGAGTTTAATTTTCAAAATAACATGCAAATGACCTGACATAACACAAAGGAGCAAGCACTGCAATAGACTGTTAAAAACTGATCACCCAAGTACTATACATATGAAGATGAAGTAGCAAGGCAATTTCTCCTCAGTGCTGTCGCTCTCAATGGCGGAAAAAATAAAACGATACCCAGAATCACTGCGGGACCTTTCTCAAATCGCACAAACATCCCATTCATCATGATGTATGTCCCCAGGCATGCATCTTCGACCATTTATCCTCTGCCTCCCCCAACAAAATCACTGTTTCAGAGGATGGTGAAGGCTGTGAAAATGATTCGCTCTGGTTTTGTTAAGAGCATGTACGAGGTGGTGAATTCTGCCTTGTTATCAGATAAAGCTACAGAAACTTAACAACAGGAATGCACAAAGCATGTGGAGGGGATATAATATTGATTGAAACATGTAGACAGAAATGGTCAGGAAGAGAGAGGCCAACTGATAAAAAAGCTTTTAATACCCACAAGGAATCAGAACTGGTCTGGTAGACAACAGGAAAAGCTAACTTAGGTTGCTGATTATGAGGATGATATAATAGGAAATTTTACCAGTGTCAGGTTTTTGCTGGCAGCCAGTTAAAAGAATTACTAAATATCAACAAATAGTACAGTAGTCTCCCCTTATCTGCAGTTTTGCTTTCTGTGGTTTCAGTTACCCATGGTAAACAGCAGATCGAAAATAAAAAATTCCAGAAATAAACAATTCATAAGTTTTAAATTGTGCACCACCGTTCTGGGTAGTGCGATGAAATTTTGTGCCATTTTGACCTGTCCTGCCTGGTACATCAATCATCCCTTTGTCCAGGTTTCTTGCCCGTTAGTCACTCAGAAGCCATCTCCTACCAAATTGACTGTTGAGGCATCACAGAGCCTCGGAGTAGTGACACTGGCTATTCGATTATGCCAAAAAGAAGCGATAAAGTGCTTTCTTTAAGTGAAAAGGTGGAAGTTCTCGACTTAGTAAGAAAAAAATCCTAAGCTGAGGGTGCTAAGATTCACAGTAAGAACAAATCTTCAATCCATGAAATGGTGAAGAAGAAAAAGAAATTCAGGCTAGTTTTGCTGCTGCACCTCAAACTGCAAAAATCACAGATAAGTGCTCAGTTAAAAAAGGCATTAAATCTGTGGATGGAAGACATGAACACAAAACATGTTCCAACTGACGGCCATGTGCTGCACCAGAAAGCACTGAGCCTACAGGAAGACTGCAGCCAGGTATCCACTGAAACAAGTGACATTAGCTTTACTGCAAGTAAGGGATGACTACACAGATTCAGTAATAGGTTTGGACTGAAAGATATAAAAATTACTGGAAAAGCTGCATTTGCCAATGATGAAACCTCTGCCACATTTTTGGCAGAGTTAAAGGGGTTGATTAAACAGAGAGACCACATTCACATAACTTTTATTACAGTATATTGTTAAAATTGTTCCATTTTATTATTAATCTCTTATTGTGCCTAATTTATAAATTAAACTTTATCACAGGTATTTACTTTTAGGATAAAACATAGTACTTATAGGATTGAGTACTATCTGCCATTTTATGCACCCACTGAGGGTCTTGGCATGCCTACAGACAAGGGACTACTATACAGTCTCATTTTACTTCCAACTTGACTTTCATGTTTAAAGTTAAATCTCATATTCTAAAAACTAAACGGAATTAATCTTTTAACTATAAATTATTTTCATCAAGATATGAAAATAATTACTGACACAAAAATAATTACCATTTCAGTGTGCTAAAAACAACTTGCATAATTCAATAGTCCAAAGATTTGCATTTCACTTAAAAATAGATATTAAGTAAGCATAAATGTCGTCAAATAATTTGGTCAAATGAAGCTCCAAAGCCACCTTGTCATGATATACTCCTATCTCTCACAACAGAAATACTTTTAGAAAACAGAAAATTTTTTTTTTTTTTTGCGGTGCGCCACCAGGGAAGCACGAACAAAACATTTTTATCCTCCCCTCCCCTGATCTAAACTGTTCTTGGCACATAAAATGACCCACTTCTGTCATGTTCAAAGAGGCAGGCAGAGAAAATGAGACAGAGCAATTATATCAGCCCAAAGATTCTACATAGAACACTTCTGCACTCTAAGGAGTAAGTCAGAGTGGACAGATTCTTTCATCATTCTAGAGATTCTCTTCTAACAAAATGGCTGGCTTTGGGGATAAAAGTTAACCATTTTGAAGTGGAATCCAAACATTTGTTTAAAAGGGCATTATTTCGTGGCAAATTTATAAGGAGTAAATAAAATACTTAAAACCACTTTATTTAGAATAAAATGTTAAGAATAAGAATAATTAGAAAAGGTGAGATATATATAGGTATTATTTTTTATTATTTAGTATATCAAAAAAAATGACAAAATTACAACTTGGTATGAATATATTATATTCACCTTTTTACTCCTGAATTTTTTAAATCTACATACCCATGCAAGTTTAGGTTTCCTTACCGAACCACAAAGAGTTAAGGAAACAAAAAAAAAAGAAACAAAATCTCAAATTTAATGAACAATTACATAAACTCATAGCACATTTTCCCCCCAAGAGTGTAGCACCTAGGAAATGCATCAAAAGGCCTTAGGAAAATTGTATTAGGTGACTGAGGCAGATTTTCCCTTTAATTTTAGAATTATGACTAAGATATAGGGAGGTACTCTAAAGGGTACAGGTATGTGTTAAAAGAGAGCAGTCTTTAACTGAAAGAATAAGGAACAATCATTCAAAGTCTCAAGAAAGTCAAACTATTTGTTATTATAAGTTCTAATTCCTTCAAAGTATTTTCTCTAGAACCTTCAAGTTTTCAGTAATCTTTTTCAAGGGCATATATGATAATAAAATACATACTTATTTCTTAAATATATTTCTATGTGTTAATAATTTAAAGAACCTGCATCAAGTAATTCTAGAATGTTACATTCAAACGTTTTTAAAATATACTGCCAAACTGAGTAAGGAAAAAAAATGTTTTGAAATATAATCAGTTACCAATGCACAGTCCCAAGGGAATTGATTATTTTGGTATTTAGCTTCCAGATGTTATTTCTAAATGTTAAATGCACACACAAAATCCTTTATGGATAACAAGACACTGTATCTTTAGGGAGGCCCAACTATTCTAATTATATCAAATTAATAATAAATCCTATTTTTTTCCAAAAGGGGCAATGATGATATATTATTTCACTATTGTTTTCACTTTTCAATTAATAATGATCATTAAAAGCACAATGCAAAAGCACACTGATCACACCTAATTATTCTTGATAAAATTATGCACTTAATTCTTAAGAGAGGTTAGGTTAGTAGAGTGTTAAGAACATGGGTTCTTTTTTTTTTCTTTTTTTTTTATAATCCTACAAAGAAATGTATTATCCTAAAACTTTGCAAAAACAGATGGTTGAAAGATTAAAAAAAAACTTTGTAGTATATCATTTGCCCACAAGTCAATAAGCTAACAAATAAGTGTCCAGATTATTTTTGTTATTTCAACAAGCATATATGACAATATTGATGGCATCATGAGGTCTATTTTTCTATATAAAAACGGACATATGCTTCTTGAAACTTGCCTATACAACAGAAGGGAACATTGTAGTTTCTTTTTTTTTTTTTTAACATCTTTATTGGAGTACAATTGCTTTACAATGGTATGTTAGTTTCAGCTTCACAACAAAATGAATCAGTTATATATATACATATATTCCCATATCTCCTCCCGCTTGCGTCTCCCTCCCTCCCACCCTCCCTACCCCACCCCTCCAGGCAGTCACAAAGCACCGAGCCGATCTCCCTGCGCCATGCGGCTGCTTCCCACTAGCCATCCACCTTACGTTTGGTAGTGTATATATGTCCATGCCTCTTTATCGCTTTGTCACCGTTTACCCTTCCCCCTCCCCATAGCCTCAAGTCCATTCTCTAGTAAGTCTGTGTCCCCATTCCTGTTTCACCCCTAGGTTTTTCATGTCATTTTTTTTTTTTTTAAATTCCATATACATGTGTTAGCATACGGTATTTGTCTCTCTCCTTCTGACCTACTTCACTCTGTATGACAGACTCTAGGTCTATCCACCTCATTACAAATAGCTCAATTTCGTCTCTTTTTATGGCTGAGTAATATTCCATTGTATATATGTGCCACATCTTCTTTATCCATTCATCCGATGATGGACACTTAGGTTGTTTCCATCTCTGGGCTATTGTAAATAGAGCTGCAATGAACATTTTGGTACATGCCTCTTTCTGAATTATGGTTTTCTCAGGGTATATGCCCAGTAGTGGGATTGCTGGGTCATATGGTAGTTCTATTTGTAGCTTTTTAAGGAACCTCCATACTGTTCTCCACAGTGGCTGTATCAATTTGCATTCCCACCAACAGTGTAAGAGGGTTCCCTTTTCTCCACACCCTCTCCAGCATTTATTGTTTCTAGATTTTTTGATGATGGCCATTCTGACTGGTGTGAGATGATATCTCATTGTAGTTTTGATTTGCATTGCTCTAATGATTAATGATGTTGAGCATTCTTTCATGTGTTTGTTGGCACTCTGAAGAACATGGGTTATTGATTCAGATAGATTTGGACTGAATCCTGGCTTTGCCATGCTCTAGTAGTGTAACTCTGAGCAAGGCAATTAACGCTTAAATCCCCAGTTTCCACTTCAGTAAAACGGGGCTAATTAGGAACCGTGAAGAGCCACTATGAAGATTAGAGATCATATATGTAGGCTGTAGCAAAGAACATGACATAGAGTAGGTGCTCAATAAAAACTGAAATTATTATTAAGTTATTTATGAGCAGTGTTCTTATATCTGAAATTGAGCTTCCTAGTGCTATAAATAATATTTAAGTCTGGGAAGTAAAGTTGTTACATGACACAGTATCCTTGCTATATAATTGGGATTCAATTAAATACTATCAAGGAAATCATATCAATTTGATAAATCAGTAAAATTTAAATTTTAAAAATTAAAATTTTTTATTAAACTTTTCCAAGAAACCTTCCCTAATTACTAGCTAGAAGCAACCTTTTGCTCTTTTAAGATTTTCAAAGACCCTATCATAACTTACCCAGTTTTTAAAACTGTGCATACCAGCTCCTTTCTCTGATAGTATATGATTTTTGCAGAGCAGGATCAATGAATCACATAGCATATTAGCTTCCATAAAGATAACCTTGATAAATGTCTCCTTAATGAATGAAAAAATTAAGCCAGTAATTGCTTTCTAATCAGGGATCTCACCTCCAATCTTGTTTCCTTTTAATCAATCTTCCACTCTCCTCCAAATTTCTCTTTCTAGAAAACACATATGATTATTCAAAAACCTTTGATTACCCACATTTCCCAAAAGGCTTTCAGTTGTAATCACATCTTCCATCTAGCCACTATCTTCAGCTATTTGTTCTTCCTCTCAATCTATATTCCAGCCACAACATTAATTCATTAATGAAATACTTGCTGAATATGTTTTATGTCAATTAGTGCACTAAGCACTGGAGACAGAAATATTCTATCCGTAAAAAAGTCATATAAAGAAATAATTACAGTTCAATGTGCTAAATGAATACTATTATAGCCAAAGAGTCCTAAGCAGCCCTTCCAAATCACACAATGTACTTGCAGACCTATATGCTCTGTTCTTGTGCTCTATTTACCTAGACTACCTTTTCTAAAACAGAATCATACTTATTCTTCAAGTTCCAACTCAGTGCCACACATTCTGTAAGATCCTCCCTAAATTCTGTAAGTAATGAAATAAATTGATCCCTTCTCTAGGTTCCTACAAATCTTTGATTGTAACACGGTATGGTATATATCATACAGAGACTCATACACTTGTTTCCCACAGAACAGTATGTTCCCTGACAGCAGAAACCTATTAATCTACATACATAATAGGTTCTAATTTAAAACGTATTTAACTAACCTGAGTATATGATATGATTTATAATAGCTGTACTGTAAATTCTTAATCATCTTTTTATTTGTACATTTTTCATTTTTGGTTGCAAATTTTATGAGTCTTAGAAGATATATGATCATTAATAAACTAGGAGGCTATCTTAGATTGTGATGAACAGAAGAATAACTGTAGTTACTGATTGACTACCACCAAAACTCATAAGTTCTACTTTAATATACTGAGTTTCAACAAAAATCAAGAATTAAAAAAGTGAGAATTTCTCTCCCTACCTCACCCATACATAAAATTAATATGCCTTGTAAAGAGTTTAGTTCTTATAGAAGGGGAGAATAAAAGAACTACACATTTTCAATGTAAATTGCTAAAAAAGCACTTTTAATTGGAGCAATCACTACCCTTGGGATTATTTTTATTTCTTAGAAGACTACATAGTTTATATAATTTAGTGGCAGGTAGAGAAAAAAATAAAATTCTTCACAGCCAAGAAAAAAAACGGAACATTTACTGAGTTTTTCTCGTCACAAAATACTGAGTAGCAAAACACTAACATGAGTTATTCTAACATATAGAATGTTTATGTTCATAACATAAAACATAAAGAATACAGAGTTTCCATTACAACAGAAATCTAACAACATAAAACATATGTTCAAATTAAGGAGTGTAAATGTTTAAAAATAATCTATCTCCATTTAACCCAAAATTCAGGTGATATCGCAGTTGAATAAAAAGAAAATCCCATTTAAAAAAAGTTATTTACTATTCTTATTGCTGCTTTTCTTTGGGGCCCTTTGTCTCCCACTGTGTGTTTCCAACAAAATATGTTGTAATATTTGCCCCTTTTCTTAATCACCACATTATTCCATATTGGAATTAGGATAGTAGTATTAGTTGTCCAAATTTTTTAAAATTAAAAGTTGAAAAGGGCTTTGGATACTTTCACAGTTAGTAGGAATGTCCTGCCAAGATTGTAAGTTCAAATTTCCAAAATTACAAAACTTAAAAAATCAAATCAAAACAAACAGAAATAAGAAAAAAAAATTTTGGAAAAAAGGCTCATGTGATACTCCTTCCTTCTTACCCCTAAATCCTGTTTACACACTCAGTAGCCTTTGAACTAGGCTTATCTGGACTGAAGCAATTCCAAAGTCAGTTTTTTATTTTAAAATTAAATGTATATAATGACTCAGTAAATGGTAAGAGCACTTCATCACTTTTACCAACAAGGACATGTACCTTTTCCTTTGTTTTCAAATAGAAGCAATAAGGTTAAAAAGCAGAGAATGGATACCACTTTTATTTGCTACCACTGCTCTTATTTAAAAGACAAAAATATTTTAAGGTCACCATAGACTTGATATAACATCTTTATATCAACACAGCTTACAATGAAAATCGTGACCCCTACACATTAAAAATGCAACACTGCTAAGGATTTTAGGATTATGAGCTATTCAAAATACTGGCTTAAAGCTGCAGAAACCACATGCCAGGAAAGCAAACTAGAATTCCAATGTGATGATCTGTTTCTAAACACTGTTGCGTGAGTGTGAAGAGAGCGGTATATACTGACCCCTTGCCCTTTTCAAACACCACTATGACTTCCTGTTTATCATTTCAAATGTCACAAGTTGAGTACAGAAGGATATTAAATCAGGGCATCTTGCTTTGCCTTCAGAGGCAATAAAAGTTCTCCCTTAAAGAAAACTGAATTAGAAGTTAACCACTCTTAGAGCACCGGCTAAGCTGGCTATAAAATGGAGAGCCTATTCATTCTTCTGTTTCTGATAATTAACATTAAAACCAACAAACAAAACATACTACCCTAAGTTGAAAATTTTTATTGAGGGTCTTTAAAGTTACCCTAAAGGTTTAAAGAAATTCTTTATTACTTGATTTCTATAATGCATTAGAGAAAAATACTCTAAATTAAAAGTACAGATATATAAAAGAGAATTCTAGGTTATATAGTGCTGATCTTGAAGCTATAAAAGACCATAATGTGGGTATGCTCAATGAGTATGGGGAAGCAAACAAGAAAGAGAAACATTATGCCTCTTCCATACTTGGAACAGTGTTTGCAGCTTTTAGGTTTCAGACGAAAGGAAGAAAATATGAATGTGGAAACAATTTCAGACTTTTGAGATTTAAATATACTTTAACAGAAAGAAATAGGACAGGGAAGGGGAAGAAGGAGAGAAGGCATGCTTAGGATCACATGAGCAAGAACAAAACCCTTTCTAATTCTATCAGCACAGTTCTGCAAAGTATTCTAGACCACAGAAGAACAACAACTTGAAAAATTCATCAATAATTAGGATCTAATAAATGAGCTTACACTTTAAAAATAATATTGCTAATTTTGAAAACAAGAACAACAATATCAACATAAACACCTAATTCATCACTCTGTTCTCTTGAAATGGTCTCTTCACTTGGTTTCCTAGATACCATACTCTCTTGGTTCTCTTTGTCTGCCTACACTTTCTCAGTCTCTTTTACTTATTCCATCTCTCTAAGACCTAAATTTACAGTATCAGTGTCGTGGGTGCTCAGTCCTCTTTTTCAGCTATTTACAATTACTTTTAACTTTCGCTACTTCCATTTCTGGGTATAACAGACTAAGGTACTAACAGATAATATGATTAACCCTTCCTCCAAAAAACAAAGTAAAGCAAAACATGAAACCTGGACACAGTACAAAAAAACCTACCTGAAGGTAAAGCAGAGTAAATGAAAGAAGACAGGCTCTGATGTAGAGTCTAAACAAACTAGGGTAAAGATGGGAAGCTATATAAATAAGACATCATCTCTTCAGAGTGCAACCTAAGACTAACTGCAGTCTGCATGGTTCAGGAGCAGTGGCTAAGGAACACATGGAACAGTGAAGCCTGGGTACATTATCCACTTAGAGAGCAGGGGAAACCCAGAAGGGAAAGAACCACACAAGGAATCCCTAAACTTAAATAACTCATCCAAGGAACAGATCCAAAGCATCTCACTAAAAGGCAAAAGATCTGAACTGAGGCTAGAGGTGGTGTCCAAGAAACACTGTTTGAAATTAAAGCCTATTCCAAAAGTTAACTGATAAAGCCACCACTCACTGGAGAAAAATAACCAAACACAGAATCTCTGCTTAATCTTCATAATGTCCAGAGCACAATTCAAAATTACCCAGCATATGGGAATTCCCTGGCAGTCCAGTGGTTAGGATTCAGTGTTTCCAGTGCAGGGGGCACAGGTTTGATCTCTGGTTGAGGAATAATTAAGATCCTGCATGCTGCGCGGCATGGCCCCAAACAAAAAAACAAACAAAATTACCCAGCAGATGAAGAACCAAGAAAAAGAAATATCTTTTCTTCTCCACAAGCACAAATGGCTATTAGCACTATCCTCCATGATATTAAAAAAAAAAATTCCTCTCAATGGATTAAAATCTTATCAGAGAAATAAAAAATCCCAGCAGAGAAACAGAAACAATAAAAAACTGTTAACTGATTCAGCCAAAGAACATCAGTCACTGGGTGAAAAGACCACAGGATATTCACATAGTCTCAAAGTTATCATCTCACAGATTACTTAACAAATGCAAACAGAAAAAGGTAACTTTAAAAGGGAGGAATCTGCCAGACAACATCTAAACCAAGTAACTGGAACTCACCATTACCAGTAAAGGGACAAACATGTATGTGATACAATGTATTATTACTGTACTGTAACATTACAATTTTTCTATAGGTTTGAAATATATTCCAAAAAGTTAGAGGGAAATACAAACAAAAGGAAAAAATGCCAAAAGGCATACTATTATAAATCAGAGAGGGGAAGAATTAAAACAGCTGTCTTGGGATCTATTCATGTCCCTTACCAGGAAGAAACTGAGGGAGAAGTAGGTGATGGAGTTTAATCTACTTGTTAATATGCTGATAACTGGTTCTCCTGGTAATTATGCTAATGATTTTTGTTAGGAGGAAAGTCCTTCGCTAATGAATGCTCTCAGTGGGATGTCCTGCTGTTAAGGATGCTTACAGTAAACTAACCCGGAATCTATGAATTTATGAGGGATAGCACATTGGAGAATATCATGTAAGCTACACAACCTTGGGGTACAGAATGCATAAGTTTCAAAATCTAAATGCTCGCTGCTATTAAGTAATACCTAAACTTCCTCATTTAAAGATCTCATCTACTCTGTGCCAGAAAGTACATGTCTGATGCAGAAAGGAAGGACCTATGGAATCATGGAGAGTCCTAAATCTCTCCTATGTTCACCTATGCCTTCTGATTGCATCTATCTTTGAAACTATTAGTAAAGCTGGATTCTAGGTAAGATCTCTAATATATGAGTCTGAGTTGATGATATGATTCTTTGGATTGGCTTACAAATAAAAGATGAAACTATCAAAAATAATTACAATCTTAGAATAACAATAGTATTAATACTATTACTTTAGTAGAATAAGTGAATTAAATGTTAATTTGACACAAATAATTAACACAGTATACTTTCAGGACAAATAAGGCATCTTTTACCCTGTGGCAAATTTCTTTTTAAGCATTCATAATGGAAAAAACTTAACAAAATCATAGTATGTGAAATTACAGAGAAAAATCTCAATAAATTTTTGAAAAGCATATATAACCTGAAATACCATAAAATTCTAATTAATATATGACTATATATGACAAACATGCAACCAAGGGGTGTGTGCAGTCTAGAACACGTCTAAATATGTCCTTTAAGTTAAGACTTTGCCTACTTTAGAGTTGTGAAGTTCAAATGATATGATATAGAGTCGACCCTTGAACAAAATGCCTTTGAACTGCATGAGTCCACATACACGAGGATTTTTTTCAAGAGTAAATACAATAGTACTACACAATCCAAGGTTGGTTGAATCTGCAGATGCAGATCCACAGATACTGAGGTCCCACACTAATTTATACCCAACTATTACCCAGATTTTCAACTGTACAGGGGGTCAGAGCCCCAAACCCCATGTGTTCAAGGGTCAACTGTAGTTATATTATTTTGATAATGTATTACTTTACTTTATTTTATATAATGCTTCTAAAGATCATAATCTACACCATTTTCCTATCTGTGATCCACTAATGACAACCATTTAGAAACAGGCCATGATGGAGCAAGAGATAAGGCAATCCTAACAGCTGATAAAGCTCAAAGGATGCTTTTAATAATAGAGAGTAGAAGATGTAAAAATAGAAAAAAAAAATGCAACAAAAGGTGAAAGAGGTTTAAAATAGAGAAGTAAAAGGTAGCAGGCAGAGCAAGATCTCACATGATATACAACTTAACACTGCATAGGAATATTCAGCATAAGGAAAATTAATGGTCTCAGAGAGGACAAAGTAAAAAAAAACAAAAAAGAGGTAACTGGGTATATTTAGCTGTAAGGAATTAAAGAATCTGAAAACTTGTTACACATCTTTGGGCCTTTTTTTCCTAGTGGGCAAGTTTCACGCTTATTATATTACTTAATCCAATCTTTAAGAAAGTAGAGACTAGATATATTTCAGAAGTTCTCATCTTAATGAAGCAGCACCGTGAAATAGCTAACAGTATCAGCTTTATAATTAGTTACAGTTAGTCCACCACCTAACAACCATTTGACTTTGAACAAGCTGCTGAACTTCTCTAAGCCTCAGTTTCCTATTCTGTAAGATAGGGATAATAGTATCTATTTCATGAGATAGTGAATATAAAACATACAATATAGTGCCTGGCACATAGTAAATAATAAAAGCTAGTTATATTACCTTTATTGTTGAGAAAAAGATTTCTTGGACATTTTGATTAATTTCACTGTATGCTTTAATTTTACCATCTCTTTCTCTAGCTAAATAACTTAGGGATCTGTAAAAGTCAATAAGCTACTTTAATATCCAAAGAAAAAGGAACTGTTTCAAAAGGCAGGGTATATACTAGTATCAAAGTTAAAAGTGTGAATACTATTAGAAAAGGTAGCGAAGATTTCTTTCGTATTTATACATTACAGTCTATAAAACTGGAATCTTTCATTTTATAGTATCATAAAGATCGGGCCATTTTTTTTCCCTTGGCCAGAAAAAACAAACTCCCATTTCTAAAAATATATCAGGTTTTCTTCTTAAGGAAGTCTTCTTGCAACAAAATACCCTATTATCATATAAAGCAAGTATAGGACAGTATGTCATGAACAAGACTAAAAATGTAATGGTATATAAGCCAAGGAAAAAATTCATTTGGAAAAATGAGTAAGAAGAGGTTTTTCTCCAAATTTAATTGAGACTGTGAGCTTTCTGTTTTGTGACTATTTCTTTGATACTCCCATGTACACAATAAACACTCCCTTAAGAAATTACAAATGACCTTTCAATTTAAAAAAGTGCTTTATGTACTTGCTTCTTTTAGAAAAGTAGACCAATTTTGTAAAAGAACCACGGATGAAGAATGAAATTTGACATGTAAGGAAAGCAAACATATAGACTTACTCTTTTTCTGGTTTTTATACTTAGATTTAATCCAGTTTTTAAATACCATTACAAAAGGAGTTGAAGGCAGAGTATCCAAATAAACCACGCTAACCACTGACAATAACTCAAGGAATATATATACTATTAATTTTATGAATTCAAGGACTATACCAGGCTAGGAATTTTAGCTTTATATGAGGCAACAGTTCCATAGTGGTCTTTTATAAACACAAGGAAAAACAGAAACAAAACAAACAAAAACAATGATCATGACATAGTAATCTTGTAAACCTATGAACTTTAATTATCACTGAGTCTGATTTTCTACTGCTGATGAGGTTTAAGAATGACAGAAAATAAGTTTCACATATAGATAAAATAGGACAACTTTTCTTTCTAATTAACTAAATTAAATTCATTATTGAGAGTTATGGAAGGGAAGTATTTTAAAGATTAATGAATACCTTTTCTTCCCAAACTCCTGATATACTGTACATAGGCTTATTATATTATAAGCCATCCTTTCCATGGTAAAATAAAATCAGCAATTATATGGTAGCTCAAAGCCTCTGAATAATTTAGGACTACAAAAATGACTATTCAGAAGAAATTACAGGGAAAAATTTAGGTAAGGAATGTAATTTAGTAAGGAGCTTGGTTAAGAGAAAGTGAAAAACAACGGCATAAACCATAACTTCCTACCTTAGTGTTATCCTCAAAAACAAAAATCTCTAAATATTTTATTTCTCACAGGAATTTTATGGAAAAAAAAGAAAAAGTCTAAATGATGTGTAATACAAAGTGATACAAATAATAATTAAGAGTCAAATACAGAGTATTTTGAATGAATGACTGGACAACAAGGGTATTAAAACTTATGAGATATCAAATGGATTCCATGAATTTTACAGTCCTGTGAAAATAAACTTTAAAACCCCCCACAAAAACCATACCTCACACCAAAGAATCATGTCCTACATCGGATTCTATTCAGATTAACTATGATAACTCTGTCTTATAGGACACTTTATCATCCTTCAAAAGGAAAAAATTGTGAGAAGCTTTGATAATCTAACTCAATTAAAATATTGTTAGAGATTTCTCTTGCTCTTTTATCTATCTCAAAACTTAGAAGTTCTACCAAAATGTAATAGTCAAACATACATGCAAAATGACCCTGCAATTAAGGTAATTGCTGGTACCAAATGTCGTTTTTCAGTACTGCAATAAAACAGTCTCCCAGACATTTAATAGTATGTCATTTGGTAAATGAAAGTTTCCACAAAGTAAGAACAGAGAGAAGACCTAAAAATTATGCTAGTGAAGAGTTTGGCTGAAATAAAACAAAAATATGGATCATTTTGGTCCAATACTAATTTTATTTCAAGTTACTACAGAGCTGAATAAAATGCTGACACCACCACACAAAAATTTATTGAGTTGGCAATAGGCAAAGCATGATGTCAGCCACCAATATCACCATCCACATTACCAAACAGCATGAACTTAACTTAGATTTGATCTTAACTTAGACTTCATGCCTAAAGTTACAGTAAAAATAAAAATCTTAGGTATGAAGCATTATTAAACATAGATGAGTTTAGTTTGGCATAGTTTTGACTCAAATTAGTCTAGTACTTTAAGAACTTCAGTAAAAAACATAGAATAATGCAAACAAACATATTACAATTTTCTAAACATGCTACATTCTTCACCAAACAGACCCACACAAATAAGTCTTGGTCAACTCACAATTATATTCAAATAAGTAACACCAAACACACACAGAATGCAGGCTGACAGGAGACATGGAAACACACATATATACACATCCACACAATTTCTTACCTTCATGGCATGAATTTCTTCGAGCAATCGTTGTGCCCGTCTTTGGTTTTTCAACAGTGCATCTTCGGTACCCCTGCAAAAGACACATTATAATATGTGGCCAGAAAAACCATTTATTTTAGACTAGTATCATAATGAAAAGTCTCTCCATTTCTTTTAGAAGAGCTTAATAACTCTCTAAGTAACAAACATTCTGTTATCCTGCACTGCCCTCTCCCGCATCCGACACATACCCCAATTCCATCAACAAACCCAAGCTTTTGGCAAAAATAAGCACTGTCCAGGTATTATATTATGACTATTACCACTGATAGACAGTTTGCCTTCTAATTCCTTAATGGGAAAGCCAAATAATACTTTCTAATCAATTGATTAATAGCACATTGTATTTCATGTAAGTTTTATAAGCTACAGTTAAGTTTCATAAGCTACAAGGTTGGATATAATTTTATTAAATGAAAACTGTTCTCTGGAATTAAATAAATACATAAAGATGTTAAATACACGATTATATCAGAGAGAACGGCTATCTTATGAAACATTTACAAAAGAAAAAACAAGAAATTAATCAGAAACAAAACACATTTGAAGACTTTGTAAGTACTCATGCTTAAAGCATAAGAACTATAAATAACATACTTTTTCTCTAATACTAGTGATACCAAAAATACAAAACATTATTTTTTCAAAAAAATTAAATGGAACACAATGTTTTGATAAACACTTCCAAAAGGTCCTAAAGATTTCAAATTAATTATCAATTCAAGGAATAAGGTGATATGAAATCTTTATAACTGATTAAAGGTATCACTTGATTTGTTAAACTATATCAACATCTTAAAAAAATAACTACTAATAACATAAAATACATGAATAACCCCAAAGGATTTTCACTTTGAAAAAGCCACAAGAAGAGTTTTGAGAAAACAGAATTTATCATATATTTTAATTGAATATGGTCCAAACTATGTAAGGACATGCTGACAGAGCACATTTTCTCTCACTCAGATCCCATCTACATATAAAACAAAGTGCTGTATGAGTAAGACATTTAATTACTCCTCTAGGTCCTACCCTCAAAGTTTGTAAATACTGAATAAAGACAACTTTTGACATTTTATTAGTCATAGGACCATGACTTTAAATGACTAACTTTTTTGACTTCAGTCTGCCAACACTCCTGACAAGTTTTCGGATAACCAAAACTCGGATTCTCTTCACTTCTTTTCTCATCTTCACAACCTTCAAGGAATAAAGCCAAAATTAGAGAGATTCTTAATTTAAGAAGAAACATACCTTATTCTGAGTATCAATATTATAGAATAAGTCTACCACTTTAATCAAAGCTTTATTTAACTATACTCATAGTTTGATGAAATCAAACTTCTTCCATAAACAGTGAAGGAATAAGAAATCAACATTCTAAATATGCGTCTGAGGATTTAGGAGAAACAACTTATTAAAAAAAAAAAAATCACAGCATTCCCAGTGGCTAGTATTTTAAATTACACTTATATCTTGTTGGGCTTGGAACATAATAAATTGTGAGCTCCCTGACATCAGAGACCACCACATTTATCTTTGAATCCTTGTGGTTTAAAACAAAGCTTCACCCGTAATTGTAGGAATTTAATTTACTGAATAGGCATTTGTATTAACAAAAGCAAATGCATGAAAGTGACTTTATTTTACTTGTTTTTAGCACACCCCTTTTATTTATATTCAGTAACAAATTATTTCAAGCATAACTCAAAAAACACAAGGGCACACACGCAGGTGCGCGCGTGCACACACACGCACGCGCGCGCACACACACACACACACACACACACACTTTAAATCGCCCCATTACAGAACAATGCTGAGGTCTAAGAACAAAAAAACAGAATTATTGGCCAAGAGATACAAATATTCCAATGATAAAGAACCACATGTTATAATAGTACTTACTGCAATGGGATGCTATTGAGTTTACCTTTTATCTATCACTGTTACGAGGCATACATCTTATAATTCCTCCTGTAATATCCTTCACCCCTCCTCCACTTCAGGAACTACATGAAATTCAGTTCAGAGATAATCGCTCCGGTGAAACCTTCAATGACTTCTTCAGTTAGATAACCATTCCATCCTTGGAGTTCCCACTATACCTGTAGGTAGCACCTACCACTGTACTGTCACTAACTGCTCATGAGGCTGTCTTTTTCTACTGTCTAAAATCTCCTGAAGGGTAGGGGCCTTGCAATATTTACATGTTTTCTGTGCCTGGCAAGAGTGCTTAGCACACATAATCCTCAAATTCCTCTTGCCAAAATAACAGTATCACCATCATTCTGTTTTTACAAGGCTCTTGTATTTAGCTGTTACCTCTTACCCTTCATTAATATCTTTCACCCCCTTATATTGACAATATTGGCAACCAACTTACAATTTCTCTCCACCCTAAGTTTTGCCATTATTCTGGGTGATGTAGGTGTCTACTTGAATAATCCACCCCAATATTATATCCTCACTTCTTGACTTCCTCCTTTCTAATGACCTAATCTATTCTATCACAGCCACCCACTTCCATGGTCACACGTAGTTCTAGTCATTGCTCATAACTATTCCATTTCTAAAACCATCAATTCAAATACTCTGCACTGAGATCACAACTTCTTTCAGCTTGCTTGTTCAACCCCACCCACCATAATGGTCTTCGAGTTTACTGGAACCACTAGTTCACTGACCCCTATACATTCTCTCAAATGATTAGTCCTTTTCTTTTTAATTTTCCTTCTCTTATCCAGTTTAGGTACATAATCAACACTTGCCAATACCTTAAACTCATCCCTCTGGTTAGCAATCCCTCTAGTGAACCCTGGATAAAAACAACATTCTGAGTTCTTTTATCACAGTACCCCAAGAGCCAGGAAATATCTGAGGCAGTCTATCTACTAGATATTCATCATAACTAACCTCAAATGGGTCCTTACACTTCCTAGCAATCCTATTATACATATATATTTTGGTCAATTCACTTTATAATGACTATTTTAAATGTGTCTGCTTTCCTAAAACATCTAACCTTTCTCTTCTCTCTTTTTCAATTTCATGGAGAAAATAAACATCAGATGGGAAACATCGTCTTTCTACTACTATGAATGTAAATTTACTTGCATCACCCATCCTCCTCTATTAATAAAGTTACAATATAAGAAATAACCCTGAACTTTTCTGAGGTTAATCTTTTAACTGTATTTTGGATCCCATCCTCTTCTGCCTTCCTATAACCCTTACTACAAACTATCCATTTACTCTAGCATTGTCAATCTCTTAAATGGATGTTTTCCACTAATCTTTAATCATGTTTGAGTCATTTTCATTAAAGAAAAGACAAACAAAACATCTCAGTACAAAGTTCACTAGAAGTACCCTCTCTCAACTGCCCCAGAGTCAAGCTTTTGGAGATGTTCAAACTCACCATCTCCTTATCTGCATGCCACATAAAAATTCCCATCAGTCTACTAAAAGCTGTCAAAATGATTTCTAGAAGTCACCAATGATGTCTACAAGTCCCTGAATCCAACAAGAATTTTTCAGACTTCATTTTGCTTGAAGTCTCAGCAGCATTTGATACTGTTGAACACTTTCTCCTTCTTGAAATACTCTCCTTTTGGTTTCCGTAACAGAATACTATCCTGGTTTTCCTGCTTTTTCTCTAGCTACTTCACTTTGGTCTTCTATGAAGGCACATCCACCTCTAATCAGTCTTGAACTGATTAGGCCAGCTCTTCTTTTCAAGATATACTTTTTAGCCCTAAGTGATCTTATGTGTGTATACAGTTTTAATTTGCCACCTAAACAAAGATGACTTGAAAATTCCTACCTTTACATGAGATCTCCACTTTAGCTCCAGACCTAAATGTGTAACTACCTACTTGACATTTCAAGTATGCTTAAAAAATCACCTCCAACTCACACCTGAACCCACGTTCTTCACTCCCAACTGGATCCCTTTTTTGGTGTTTCATATTTAAGGGAATAGAACAATCCTTTCAGTTATAAACCTAGGCTCATTCTAGGTAGCTTTCTTTTCTAAATCCCTCACAATGAATCTATTATCAAGTCCTGATAATTTTATTTCCTAATTACCTCTCAAATTGTACCATTTTTCTTCTATCTTGACTTCTTGGCTCTCTTGGCTGAGTTACTGGCAACTGTTTTCTCAATATCCATTCCTGCCCTTCTCCAATCAGGTACCCACAACTCAATCAGAATACATTTTTTAACACTTAGATCCAATTGCTCTTAGAATGGCCACATGGGCCATCTTTTACTCCATCCTCACCATGCTTATAACTACCACCAAATCTTTACACCTGCTGTTTTCTCTGATAGGACTGCTTTCTCTCCATGTTAGCTTAACATCTTATCTTTCTGATTTTGGCCCAACTGTCATTTCTCAATAAAGTGTCTCCTGGCCTCCCTCAGGGGTCAAAAAGTGCTTCTAGAATTATCATGACACTTATTTTAAGTTTAATATTTTACTTTTAATCTGATTATGCTTAATGTGTCTTTCTCCCACTAGGTTATAAACTCCACGAAGGTCAAATATCTGGTTTTATTCAACATTGCATCTTAACACCCAGCATAGTAGATGGCATACAATAAGTGTGTTCAATAAATATTTGTTAAGCAAATGACCAGAAAGGGAGCAATACTCACTTGTTCATTCACTGTTTCAAAAGAGTAATATAATAACAGAATGTAGAGTAATCAGATTTCCACTAGATATGTTAACCTCTTTGAAATTTGTTTCAAAGTTAGATCTACTTAGGAAAAAAATCATACTTGCATAAACAAAAGCCATTTAGACAAGGTTTAAGTGGAAAAATGAATTGCTACATTTCATAAGCGGCATAATAGGGGGTTATGATACATTTTTTGAAAGTTAAGTCATTCATAAAATAAATAGCAAGTAATAAATTATGCATTAAAATATAGTAACAAATATTTCTAATTGCTGTAACCTGTAGGTGCATGACATGATTATATACTATTTGCTAACTGCTCTTAACCAAACTTGATTAATAAATTGCAGTGGGCAGAACTGGTCCTCAGTTACATTTCAATCTTGGGAAAGCTAGACTCCAATTTTAAAATTCCAATTAAGAAGTACTATGTTTGTCATTACTGCATAAGGGAATTCTGAAAAGCAAAGGGAATGCTTCATGTATTTAGTTTCATGCCAATGCCAAAAAATGCTTTTCTAGCTTATTAACTTTTCCAGTATTTGTTAAGCTTAATATACTAAAAAAATAAGTATATTCACTTCATGTAAAAATGAAACTATTACTTTTATTTTCCTCACACTGCCTGCCCCAAACACCTAGCTTTCTCCAAGCATTTAAATTTATTTTTGTAAAACTGACAAACAGCTACCAGTAGCCTTTTAGTTAGGATTTAAAAGGTTGCCAATTCATTTGTTACCCAGGAATTATGAAGCTGGTTGACAGATAACCCAGATGTCAACAAATAGGCCTAAAACACTCAGTATTGCCAGAAGGCCAATGTACTGCTTAAGGGCAACATGCTTTGGTGAATTCTTCAACCAAAAGCAAATAGAACTGTCATTGTTAGAAATGTGAAAAGAGTATAATATTGTTCAGGAGGAAAAGAAGGAAAGAGAAATAAAGTAAGCAAGGACAAAACAGGCAGAATAATGAAATGTGCTGAAAGAGAAGAGACAAAATGAAAAAGAAGTGGAAGGGAAGAGTTTGAAGTCAAAAATAGAAGGACAAAACTCTGTAGGTCATCATTAGCAAGACTGATAAGTCCAAGCTGAGTGCTTCCAAGCTGCAAAAGAATGCATTTAATAATCTATAAGAGGACAAGAAAAAGAGGTAAGACACACACATCCACACCCACACAAAATACATGCACTGAAAATGAGGTGTCGCCTAAAACCTAGGCATAGAGATGCCCTCAGTTAACCTGGCGAAATCTGAACACAGTAATGCAACCTGGATCAACTCTTAGGTAGACAGTACAAAAATACAATCATAAATAAATAAAAAGCTAATATACCTGACTGGGAAAAGAACATGTGAACATATGGGCAAGAGTCAACTTAAAACACAGGAAAGGGAACCACAAAGAGCAAAAGCTGGCAGTGTCTGAATCAAGAAGATTCCAAAGAAAGGTTCCCCAGCTCAAAGACCTGGGAACTCCAATTTGTACTGGAATAACTCAATTATGGGGACAGATGTATCACAGCCCAACACTGAATCATGCACCTGAAACCCTTTTTGTGGCTCTGTACTTCAAGTAGCTCCTGTGGATCAGTAGACAGGAAAAGAATGTGTCTTACAATGTGAGCATTAGTAGCCACATTAGATATATTTCTCAATAAACTAGTTTTGTTATGTATATGGTCTCTTAAAAGTTTATGGTTGATATGAATTTGCTTTTGAGAGAATACTTTTTTGAGAATACTTTTGGAGTGACAACAATAGCAAGTTTCTGATCTACAAAGCTGAGAGCAAACTTTGGTTCACAGACAAAAGTAAACGTAAATGTTACCTTGAAATGAGTCATAGTTGGCTATCTGCTAGCCAGTCAATTAGCCAACCTCTTTTGGTAATGTACTAACTTTGCTACACATATGAATTAACTTATAACAAAAACCCATGGTTATTAGAAAACAATTATTCTAAGAGCTAGTTGCTCTAGAGAAGCCTGCAGTGCTAAGAAAAATCTGAGTGTATCTCTGTTTCTTAGAATATATTAAAACTTCTGCTTATTCATTACCCACCTGTCAGACTGGCAAATACAAAACAATATGACAACACATTCTGTTTGTGAGACTGTGAGGAAACAGGCACTCTCATACATTGCTGGTAGGAATGCAAATTGGTATACTCCTTCTGGAGGAAACTCTGGCAACACCTAACAAAAATTCTACTTCTAGAAATCTGTCCAGAAGACATACCTCCAGCTATAGCAAAAGGCTATGCACAAGACTATTCAATGCAGCATTTTTACAAAATGTTGCATAAGAGATAAAATATTGCATATAAATAAAGCATAAGCAATGTACCATTTTAGATCAATGCAGGAAATCTGCATGTATTATGGATAAACACTGTTGGGTGAAAAAAATAACTTTTTGAATTATACATATGATACTGCATTTATCCAGTATGATACCACACATGCAAAGTGTAAAAATATACAACACAATACTATACACTGGGTATGAATATGAAAATTATAAAAAATACATATGAGAAAACACACTGAATGAGTAATACTTCTACGGTGGAAAAGAAGCTGGGTGGAATTAAGCCTTACAATATGGCAAAATATTGACACTTGCTAAATACAGAAAACAGATTATAAGGACATTTGTTTTATCATTTTCCATATGTTTGAACTATTTCATAGTTAACAATATTAATTACAGGTTTATACAGAGGACTTCTAATTTGGCCATTTGGATGATAATTTACTACTGAATTATACTTTTTATTTCTGATGAGCAACAATTTTAAAATTCTAGAGTGCTTGGTGATTATCTACAACTTGAGCATATGCTGCCACCTAGCAAAACTTCCCAGAATTGTTTAACAACCAAACAGAAAATGGTTCTCTTCTGAAGGATGGACCCTAGTTTACTACTTCAGTAAAGAATTATTAAAAAGTATCACATATTTAATTATGAAACTGGAGTTTTGCAACTTCAGAAGCACGTACAAACATAATTCTTGACATTCTTATCTTTTACAAATAAGTAAAGGCAAATCATTTTGTTCTCTGGCATTTTAGTTTCTACCTTTACTATCTTGCAGGACATGGAAAGCAATTTTCTAATGAGCTTCTTAATAATTTGCTATCAAGAATAAAATAATGTCAGTTTCATACAGAAGCCTTTGGCCCTACTGTGGAATTAGAGTACCAGATTAGAATGTTTCACCTCCTAATTCTGATTTTATATATCACTGCTGCCTAAAGAAACAAATGACTGAAGGAAACCCAGCTCTAGTTTTCCAAATTCTTTACTCATTAAATGCTTACTGTTGTTTTCAATTGTGCATCCCTTCTCTGGTTCTAATGGAAAGGGAGAAAAAAGTCTTCATTTAGCAGATTTCTCCCCCTCATCTTAACATTAGGTGATTCAAGTTGAGTTAGCCATACTTTTACCTGCCCAGCAAGTATATGGTACTTATTATACACAAGGTACTATGTTAAACATTAGGGAAGCTGCTATAATAAATCAATTAAATATTCTCTCTTCAAAGTCCACATGAGTGCTTGTGAAGATAAAATATGCAATAAATAATCATAAGATAAAGTAAAAAGTAATACTTTATTTTTTAAAAAAAGTAAAGGTAGAATTTTACATTATTTCAGAAGAATACATGTATTTTAAGAACCTAGAGCCAGGAAGTGTGTTATAAATGTCAGCCTTTAGCCCTGGAAAATTATTTAAAAAAACAGAATTAGAGCTGAAGACATTGAAAGTTAGCATAATATAATAGTTGTGTCTGCAAGCTGGCTTTTATCTTCACAAAAGACATTTTGGGAAATTAAATATACTGTAAATTAGCTGGCCACATAACTTTTTAAAAGAAAAGACTATAATTAAAAATTATGGACAAAGGATTCCAATCAAATTAATCACAGATATGAGTACCAATATTCCAAAGATAATACCAGAGATTTACAAATTTTTGCAAATGTGATAAAACCTATGAAATATTTCGCCCTCCCCCAGAAACAGGCTAAATACAACAAATTACACATAATTTCAGGCAGTTATACGATCCCTGAAATTCATTCCTGAATCTCAGTTAAGGAGACCTAATTTAAGTTATTAAGGATCATAAAAATGATGCCTCAAGTTTCTCATTTAACAGACAGGCACTGAGGATATGATGGTAAGCGAAAATTTAGGCAGGTTGAGGGCATAAGAAATCTCTCTCACATTCACATGCCCCACACATTAAGCAATTCTTACACATGCTAAAAAGAAATAAATAGTGCTACAAAAGCTTACAAAAGGAGTAAATGAAAGTCAAGAAGCATTTCCCTGAGAAAGTGACTAAGTAGAAGTATAAAATGTACTGAGAGGAAAAGGAGCTGTGGGTAAAAGGAACAGCAAGTGCAAAAGATCTGGAGAAGGCTATGCTAGATAGTGGAGGAAAGCCAGTGTGGCTGAAGTACACAGCCTGAGGGCGCTGAGGGTAGTGGTATAACAGTGGAGACTGGCTTTGTGTAGATTGGTCTTGACCAAAAGCAACAGGAAGCCACCAAATCAGTTCTAAGCAAGGAAACACATGATTAGATTTGTTTTGAAGAGAGCACTCCAGCTATACTAGAGAGATGAGATGAGAAAACAAGTCAAAGTAGCTGGGAGGCTAGGATAGTAGTTCTGCTGGGAGATATAACTTGGACTAAGATGGGGTGATGATGGAAAAGTAATGGAAAGATAGAAAGATAACAGTGAATTTAAACTCTTTTTCATATATATTTCTTCCATGAAGAAGTTTTAATTCATTTCTTTTACCAATTTTCTATGAGATGACTTTTCTTAAGTTCCATGAGCTATTTTACAGTAATACATTAGCCATTTATCTGTCATATTTGCTGGATTTTTTTTCTAATTGGTTGTCCCGTTTTTCCCCCTTTGTTTTTCAATTTTTATGTAAACAACTGTTTTTCCCTTAGTAGTGTTTCTCCCATTAATTTTAAATTATAACACTTTTCTTCCACCATCTCCACTTTCTTCTATCCTTTTTTTTCTACCTTCATATTAGAACATGTAAGGTTTACTTCAGTGTGGGATGTACAAACTTCCTAATTGGATAAGTTCATTCAATCATCCAGCAAACAGTTACAGACCACATATGTTGCAGGTGACAGACATACACACCAAAAGAGAGAAACAGGTAAACAAGTGTTTTCAGAGTAGAAAGCGTCCTGGTTGCATAAAGAATAGACACGAGCCCAGACTGCGGTGAATTAGTGAAGACTTCCTAAAGGCCAAATTTTAACTGTTTTGAAGAGGCCTGGAAACTAAGTGGAAAAAGAAAGAGCCTTAAGTGAAGAGTGGGGTAAATGACTGTCACCACTCCTTTCACAGTAATTTCGAAATTGAACAGGAAGTTCACTAGTATTTCCAGTGAATTTCCAAGGACATCACTCCGATTAAGATCTTTTATACCTCCTAGGGAATCTAATGGAAAAATAAACCACCAAATGCTTTCTGTAACTAGCACAAGCTTAACATATGTTTATCAATATAAACACCTTCAAGAGTTCTCCTCTTCGGTATACCCTGTTCTCCACTGTCAAGCGAAACCCAGACTTACTAACCTGGTAATAAGGCAATAATACATTTCAGCTTTATTTCCTACTTTATCCCAAAAGTTCTCATCAGTAGAGAGTTATCTACTACTATACAATCCAAGGGGATTCCCACTCCCATTCTTTCCTCACTTATACTGGTCCCTCTGGTTAGAACACCTTCTTTCTCCATCATTGAATTCCTGAATGCAATCCTGTGTAGGACCCTTAAAGACCAAGAACAAGTATACTCATTTCATCTTGCCCTCTTTGGAAACTTTTCTGCACTACGTAACTTTTTTCTGTGAGCATTATCCTGTATCATTGATGAACGGTGCTTAACCTTTCCTACCTCAGAACAGGTTGCTTACAGAACTGTGTAATATGAACAGTGGCTTGCTCACAGCAAACTCATATATCCACTGAATAAAAATGGCGAATAATTTCCTTTGCTGTAGTTGTGAGGTCCTCATTTGATTCCCGCTTTTCCAGCTTACTTTAAGTCTTTGATGACTATGACTTCCTTGAATAGAAGCAGAAACTAGAAAGGAGAAAATGACAGAAATGGTAACCTGGTGACATGTAATGGTGGAGGTGATGAGGGCAAACGTCTGATGAGACTGGATTTAAGAGAAAAGGAGAGATGAAAACTTGTGGACAGCAAGTATTAATGTTTTGCTGTAAATGGAAGCACAGAAATAGGACAGTAGCGGAAAGAAGAAATGAGGTACTGAGCGAGCGTACATCCTTATAAATGATATGGTCTCATTCAAGATGAACAATTTCTTAGGAAAAGCTACAGCTCTCAATCTCTCCCTTTCATTTTCTGCAGTCAACAAAAGGCAGGAAATATATACTGAGAGTTTACTGTCAGGCACTGTGCAAACACTACATACTCCAGTTAATTTAATTCTCACTCCAGCCTTGTTGGGAAAGGTACTATCATGAGCTTCGTTTTACAGATGGACACTGAATAAAGAGATTAAATGATCTTCCCAAAGTACCACAAATAAAAACTCATGAGGACTGAGGGCCAGAGACACTTCACCTAGAAACCAGGGGGTAGGAGGGTGGGGGTGGGGAGTTACGGTTGTCAGTCTCTGAGTTCCGGAAAACTCACCTGACTCCCGCCTCGCCCAGGCCCCTCAAAATGACGCAGCAAAGCTGTTCTGAGGGCCCTAAAGGTCAGTCCCACAGGTTTCTAGACCCCGGTGCTCACCTCGTTATTGAGGTTCAAAGTCCCCGGCTGGTCCATGGTAGCTCTAAGAAGTTCCCCGGCTGCCCGCACGTGAACTGCATCGGCCGGAACGCGGGTGCGTTGCCACGCCCCTCCAACGGCGGCCTCGTTGGCCCAAAATTCATCCGCCGACTGCTTCAGCCGAAGCGCGAGTAAAAGGTACACCGACTCTGAGGTGAAGGACGGAAGTGACGAATAACAACTTCCTGCGTGGGGTGCTCCCCGTCTGATTTGCGCGTTCCTATGGAAACTAGGTAGGGGCCGGTGGCAAAGAGGGCGCTCCAGAAGCCGTTGCCTTAGAAGCCGTTGTTTAGAAGTTTTTCAAGATGCTAATTTTCTTATATTCGTTCGCAGAGTGGGTCCAGCTGTGTAAGGACCTTGTTTTTCGTGTCTCAATGGGAGTGAAAGCCTTTATGAAATGATCACTTGAGCGACCAGTTTTGCTCCGAATTTTTATCTAGCGTTTGTGAAGATTTTTGCGCTTCTAACAAACACATCTGTTAGATTCAGCTTTTTTACCAGCTTCACTTTATAGCTCAAGCATGGACATATTTTTCTGCACACTGTAAGAAGATATAATGAGCTTATAAAACAGAACCAGGATGCACATTTCATGCTGCCTGTGAGATTGGCTGTTTTGAAGTATTAGGCTGCGTGTAGAGGACACATGAGGGACTGAGTCAGAGTTAAATAACATATTAATAGTTAACACCTGGTAGTACAGAGCTTTAAAATGGGTCAAGTGCTGGGACAAACACTTTGCGTGAATTATCTCCAAAATAGTCAAATCCAATGAGATAGGAAATATTATTCTTATTTTACAGGTTTGGAAACTAACTTTCGAGGGGCCAAGTGTCTTGTCAAGAGTTGCCCAGCTGGAGCCGACCACTGCTACAGGATTCCAGGGCTGGTTACATAATCTAAGGGGCCCAGTGCAAAATGAAAATGCAGGACCCCCCCCATTCAAAAAGTAGGAAAAAGTTTCTTCTTTTCTTCCGTGGTGTCTTTTGACCTGTCATGTGCTTTCTATTTGGTATTTAGTGTGATGCTCCCTCAAGCACAGGGATGCCATGGGGCTAGTGCACATCTTCACAGGTGCCTGGGACCCATGCTTGAGGACTCAGGGAGGAGTGCCTGTACTGGACCAAGATGGCAGTAGTTGCTGGGCAGAGACAGGGAAGTAGGAAGCCAGAGAACCCAAATGGAAGTATGTAGCAGGTAAGACCACACTTGACCTGAGACTAAGCCGTTGACATATGTTTCATTGTCCCACTGGATTTCACTTACAAAACTCAAATTCACAGATAAACTTATTAAGTATTTCAAGACTGTGTGGAAAGTAAATTTAAGCCAGGCCCACTTCTGAGCTTCTGTCCAGGAAGACAGTCCTGTGCAGGGCCAATGCTCTTGACTCCTGATTCTGTACTCAATTTACAATAACTCAGTCTTGTGTTTGGATTGGTATTCTTCAGTGTGTGATTTGGGCAGAATTGGATTAATGCGTGACTTCCTGTTTGACTAGCGTTGCATAAAGGTAGTTTTTGCATTCATAAATCATACGCTGAATTTTAATTGTCTCCTTATTCAGCTACTTCTCCTCATTAAAACTGATCTCCTGGAGTGCAGGGGTTTTTCACCCCAGGTGGCTAGTAGGCACTTCATACATAAATACTCAGGAAAGATTGTTTTAAAGATAAATGTAGAGCTTTATGGAAAATGTGTCTTCTAATTTAGGAGAAAGGTATTAGTATGATTCCATAATGCTTCAAAAAATGTATTAATATGAAGTTTGTCTATAGCTCTTAAAGTCTCTGTAATGTTTTCTCTTCACCACTCCTCTTGTTCTCCAACATCTCATTTCTCTAGCCAGCACAGTCTCTTCAGGCTCAGCATTTGTTTTCTACCTTTTCTTAGCAGAAGCTCTCTCCTTTGCTTATGATGCTCCCTCTGCCAGATCGGCTTTCTCAAGTGCTACTTTTCAAGACAGGTTCACATTCTATACATCCTTTTTTAAGAATGGTCTTCATAGCCCCCAACAGAAGTTAATTTTTCTCATCAGCAGTTCATTCTTATATTATTTACAATATTCTGCTTTAATTTGAAATTTCTTATGTACTGTCTACTCTTTTACATGATAAGCTCTCAGCAACTTTAGATATTCATTTTTAAAGTGACTCGTAGTTTTTCATTGTACCTGATATATCACTTAAATATCAATCCATCTCTGTCTTTTGATGTAACAACCTCAAAAATCATTTTGATTCTTTACAGGGGTGATTCTACTAACTAATCTGCTTTCATTAAGCTATACACATGTCCTCTAGGAATAATAATGCATTTGTGTTCATCAGGCTACAAGTTTCTCTAGAAAGCAACACCTGCCCCTTTTATTCCTGAAGGGCTGGTCCTGGATCATTTAAATGCTGTCAGAGATATGAAACAACAAAACTACTATCATTAAAAGCAACTGGTATAAGATCTTTTTCCTCTTTATTGCAGTGTTACATTTAGTGGAAGTAAGGATTCGCAAGCATATACAATAGGGACTCAAGTTTTCCAAATTCAAACTTCTTAAGACTTTCTCAAATCCCACTGTACTTGTCTACTCAGGCTACAACAAAATACCACAGAATGGGTGGCTTAAACAACAGAAATTTATTTTCATACAGTTCTGGAGGCCAGAAGTCCAAGATCAAGGTGCTGTCATGGTTGTTTCTCCTGAGAGTTCTCTTCCTGGCTTGCAGAAACAGCCTTCTTGCTGTGTCCTCACATGGCCTTTCCAATGTGCATAGCCGGAAGAGCCTTCTCTGATGTCTTTCCCTCTTCTTATAAGGATGCCAATCCTATTGTATTAGGGCTCCACCCTTATGACCTTGTTTCACCTTAATTGACTCCCTAAAGACTTTATCTCCAAACCTCATTATATTGGGGATTAGAGTTTCAATATATGGAGACACAATTCAGTCTATAACACCCACGTTCTTTGAAAAAAGGAAATTACCTCAAAAGTAATATTCTCCTTATCTAACATGCCTGATGACTGACATTTCTATCATTTTGCACTTTCAAAAATTATAATCATACATTTCTAGATTACAACTAAACTCATGGATGTTTAGCATTCAGAATAGAATTGAGGAATAGACCCATGCATATATGGACAACTGATTTTCAACAAAGTTGTAAAGATAAGTCAGTGGAGGAAAGGTAGCCTTTTCAAAAATTGTGCTGAAACAATTGGATACTCATATAAAAAATTAACTTTGACCCACATCTCACACCAAATACAAAACAAAAAGCCTAAAATGTATTATACACCTAAATGTAAAGCACAAAACTGTAAAACTTCTAGAATAAAAGATAGGACAAAGACGTTGTGACCTAGGGTTAGGCAAAGATTTCTTGGATATCAGAACAAATGCAGAATCCATATAAAAATGCACTGATAAACTGGACTGAATCAACATTAAAACTTCTCTTCAAAATGCACTGTTAAGATAGTAAAAAGATAAGCTCTACATGTAGAAGAAAATTTTGCAACTAACATATTTTATAAAGGACTTTTATCTAGAATATGTAAAGAACTCTCCAAACTCAATAAGGATAAAAAGAACCCAATAAAATAAGTGGCCAAAAGATCCAGACAGAAAATATACTTAAAAAGATATGTGGGACTTCCCTGGTGGTGCAATGGTTAAGAATCTGCCTGCCAATGCAGGGGACAAGGGTTCGAGCTCTGGTCCAGGAAGATCCCACATACCGTGGAGCAACTAAGTCCGTGCACCACAACTACTGAGCCTGCACTCTAGAGCCTGTGAGCCACAACTACGGAGCCTGCATGCCACAACTACTGAAGCCCGCACACCTAGAGCCTGTGCTCCACAACAAGAGGAGCCACTGCAATGAGAAGCCCGTGTACCACAACAAAGTGTAGCCCCTGCTCACCGCAACTAGAGATAGCCTGCATGCAGCAATGAAGACCCAATGCAGCCAAATATAAATAAATAAATAAATAGTTTAAAATGGCTAAAATGGTATATTAAAAAAAGATATGTAGATAGCAAATAAGCACATGAAAGTATGTTCAACATCATCAGGGAAAAGCAAGTTAAAACCACAATATGATACAGTTACACACCTAATAGAAGAGTTAAAAAGTGATCATAACAAGTGCTAGTGAGGATGTGGAACAACTGGAACTCTCAAGCATCATTTGTGGGAATATAGAATGGTAGGATCACCTGGTAACTGAGCCCACTGCAGCAGCATTCACAGTATCCAAGACATGGAAGCAATCTAAATGTTCATCTGTGGATGACTGGATAAAGAAAATGTGTTATACACAAACAATAGATTGTTATTCAACTTTTAAAAAGAAGGAAATTCTGCCATTTGTAACTACATGAATGAACCTGAAGGACATTATGTTAAGTGAAATAAGCCAGACACAGACAGACAAATACTACATGATACCACTTATATCAGGAATCAAAAGCTGTCAAACTCATAGAAGCAAAGAATAGAATGGTGGTTGTCAGAGGCCCGAGGGAGGGGAAAATGGGAAAGTTATTAGTCAAAAGGCACAAAGTTTTAATTATACAAAATAAGTAAGTGCTGTGGATTTACTGTACAGCATAGTTCTCAGTTAACCATACTTTATTGTATACTTAAAATTTTGCTGAGAGGACAAATCTTAAAAGCATTTAAGTGTTTTTATCATCACACAAATAATGATAGAGGGGGCAGGAAGAAACTTTTGGAGGTGATGGATATGCTAATGGCACAGATTGTGGTGATGGTTTCATGGTGTATGCTTATCTCCAAAGTCATCAAGTTGAAAATATTATTTACAGCTTTTTGTATGTCAATTATACCACAATAAAATTTTTTTCTTTTTAAAAAAAAGCTATGGGGTTTAAAAACACAAATGTTACACCTTTCTCTTACTTGAATAAGTGGTAAAGAGAAATTATTATTGGCAAACCTGTCATTTTTTCAGCATATCATTTACAATCTTTAGTACTTGAGCTATTATTAGTAATTCACCTCACAACAGATTCCAACACAACTGTTTCAATCCCAGCTTACAACCACTGCATTAAGTTTCTCCGTTATTCTGGCTCTGCATTTTTTTTTTTAATTATATATATACTTTTTTGAATTTTATATTTTTATACAGCAGGTTCTTATTAGTTATCCATTTTATACATATTATTGTATATATGTCAGTCCCAATCTCCCAATTCATCACTCCCCGCCTGCCCCCCGCCCCCCACCCCACCCCTTTCCCTACTTGGTGTCCATACATTGGCTCTGCATTTTCAATCCTCTATCCCCTGGATGGCAGTCTTCTCCACATTTCACATTACAGTTGAAACTTGGCATCTTAAAGAAATCAATCTGAATGAATGGCTTACAATAGCGTTTTTGAATTAGAAGGAAAATAGATGGATCTATCAGACTTTATATATATATTTTTTATTCAAACAGAAAGTCACAAAAATTATAATCATCCTCATCAGTTCACTCAGTCCCATGTAATTAATTTTTTTTTCATCTTGATCTTTTGTTAGCACTTTATGAATTCATCAGTTTTCCATTAGAGTTCTGAAAATGCTTATTCATTCAGTTCAGCAGTATAGTCAGAAACCAGAAACCAGTACTTGTCAGAGTCTTTTCCATGAATTCCTTGAAAATGAAGCCCTTTTATAGGAACATTTTTGCAAAAGCATCAGAGTACACCCAGAACTCTCTGTAAATGACAAAAGACTTGGAAATGACCACGGTTAAAGATTTGATGAAAGTTCATAATAATGCAATTGACAAGGAAATTTAGTTATTTCTGAGATATACATTTCAAAGTAATAACTGGAATTATGACTTATTACACCAGAACATATAAGATTTTTAGGAATTTCATGTAATGTCTGAAACATTTATATTAACATATTTCCATACAAATAACCCAAAGAAAGTTTAGTATTAGTTTTTTTTTTGAATTTTATCTTTTTATTTTTTTATACAGCAGGTTCTTATTAGTCATCAATTTTATACACATCAGTGTACAGACTTTATATTTTTAATGTCTAAGATTAACTTCTCAGGTTTCAATTTTTGACTTGAAGTGAATTCCTAAACAATAATAAACCCTCTAATTGAGCTACTAATGGATTTATGTAAGATTCAAAGTTTTATATATATAACGTACCGAAGGGTGTAACTAGTTACTGTATAGGAGACAAGTAGTTGGCAACTTACTAGGCTAATATGTTTCCTAAATCAATCTTCTAACAGATTATTTTTTGCCTAAATTTCATGTCAATGTTTATGGAGTGTTTTGGTTAGATTTGTTACTTTATATCTCTAGGAAATTTAAAGAAAAGTTTCTACTGTAGGAATTTTAGATCTTAAAAATTTTGAAATAGCTAGTTAATATTACATAGTCAAGTTTTATAAAATCTGAAGGAATGGAGCCGACACTTAGCAATTTAGCATTTTGGCCTAGAGCTTTGGCTCTGGAATCAGATGGATATCAAATTCTAATTCTATCTTTTAATAACTATGTGCCCTTGGGCAAATTATATTAACTCTCTGTGACAAGACTTCTTTTTTTTTTTATAAAAATGGGAATGGTAAAATGAAAACACAATGTAGAGTTCTTGAATATTTACCTCTCAATAATTTAATCTGCTATTATTTTCCATTGTCTAATTTGATCTTGACAGTAACTTTGGGAGATAGGCATGGTACATATGAAGGATGCATGTCTTACGAATAACAAATATGCCTGAGGTCACAGAGGTAATAAGAGGGCAATCCAAGTATCTTGACATAAAATCTCTGGTGGCAGTTTTACAACAACTCTATGGTATGAATGTGTAAATTACATTAATAATTTATGACCACTATTCTTTCCCATTCACCTAATTATTTATTGATTTTTTCAGCAATTAATGAGCTAAGGCACTTTATAAACTATAAATCTTAACATATATATGATTTATTTTTTTAAATTATTTTCCAATTATCCCAAGATAGACTCAAGATTATGCAACAAAGCCTATAATATTTTAAAGCTAAGTTCAGAAAACATTATTAAAGCCCAATTCGGATTCATTTTCAATAAAGTGATTGGCTTTGATTCACTTAAATCAACATTTTTGACCATCTGTTTTGCAAAGCATGGTGCTAGGTTCAGTAGGAGATTTTGAAAAATGATTAAGACATTGTCCTTGTCCACGTTCACCATAGACTTACAGAGTGATAACTTTAATAATTCTAACACCAAGGCCAACTCAATATATTAAGTGCCAGAGAAAGAATATTACAGGGAAGTGAGAGCAATTTGATTAGAAGGCTTCCTAGAGGAGGTGGGTTTTGAGTTCTATTTTGAAAGAAGGGTGGGACTTCAATAGGCAGCTGTAGAATAGGGAGAAAATTCCTCAGCAGAAGAAATTAGTTAAATAAAAGCAAGGTAATAAAAGGCACTCTATTTCATAAATAAAGTAAAGCATCTAAAAGTTTTTTTATATACTCTTATTTAAAGTTTCCAAAAACATTGTTAGAAAGACGTAGAAATTAAAACCTTTTAAATTTCTTAAATATATCTCCCCTGCACATACCTCTGAAAAAGGATGCTCTCTTAAGTTATTGAAATTTTTAAAAAGTGAAGCAAAATCTTTTGAGGCAAAAACCAAATTTCATGAATCATAATAGACTGGAAGAGGTGGGTTTTAAAATACCTGGGAATTTTCAGATTTGTAAATGAGTAATATTTAAAGGGAATTTTGCTGCAGTTATATTTAAACATAAAGATGGAAATTCGAGATAGAATGAAGTGAATGGTGTAAAAGCCAGTTCAGAGAAAACATTTTTAATTGAACATACCATCAAGAGCAAGGAATTTATAGCAAATATTTCTGGTTGCATGTCCATCAAGACCAAGACAGAGAGAAAATACGTAGCTTGGGAGTTAAATTTAGCAGGTCGTATAGCTTCTCCTTGAAGGAATTCAATGCCTTTTCTCTGGCAAGGATTAAGGTTAAAAAAAGAAATTCCATTATTTTCCCCAACTCTTACTCAAGGTTCTTGAAAGTGCTGTCTCTGCTTCTTCAGTTTTTAGCTGTTGCATAGTTTTGGAATCCCCTTTTAAAACCCCACTGAAGATCTGCTGGTCAGAGTCACCAGTAACCTCCCAGGTACTCAACTGACCTTGGGGTACAAGATATCACCTCTTTTCTTTGCCAGCATTGACTCACCTGAATGTGTTGGCTGAGCCAGTGACTCCTTTCCTCTTTCATCTCCCCACATGTATCATTGTCCAAGCTAGAAATCTTGCCAGATAGGTTTACCTATGTAGTGGCATTTCATACCAGACCTTTTTATGCCTGACCCTAGCCATATGAACACTAATGATTCAACAAAGAATTACCCAACCCAAATGTCACTAGTGCTGAGATTGAGAGCTGCTAATCTATGTTCATGTCTGTAACAATCCATTTTATAGTGCAGTGAAGTACCAAGGGCCAGGCTGTGGGAGAGGTCAGATCTGGGTACAAGAAATGAGGGAGGATGCAGGGATTGGTCTGTGTAGAATTTTTTTTTTTTTTTTTTTTCCGGTACGCGGACCTCTCACTGTTGTGGCCTCTCCCGTTGCGGAGCACAGGCTCCGGACGCGCAGGCTCAGCGGCCATGGCTCACAGGCCCAGCCGCTCTGCGGCATGTGGGATCTTCCCGGACACGGGCTCGAACCCGTGTCCCCTGCATCGGCAGCCGGACTCTCAACCACTGCACCACCAGGGAAGCCCTAGAATTTTTTTTGATGTGGACCATTTTTAAAGTCTTTACTGAATTTGGTACAATATTGCTTCTGGTTTATGTTTTTTTGGTTTATTGGCCATGAGGCATGTGGGATGTTAGCTCCCTGACCAGGGATCAAACCCACATCCCCTGCATTAGAAGGTGAAGTCTTAACGACTGGACCGCCAGGTAAGTCCCTGTGTAGAATTTTAAACCAGTTATAATTCTGACTAAAAGTCAATCTGGTTTTATTATCACCATGCATTAGAAATTCTAAAAAAAAATTCAGTGATAAAAATTCTCCTCCCTGAACAAATATTTTATCAGTCTAAGTATAAATAACTAGTTCAGTTTTACTGTTAAGTTTTAAAATTATATATGTAGGCTTCAAAATTAGTAAAGTTTTATTAACTTTAATAAACATTGTATTCTATATGAAAGTAAGTTTGGAGCACTGCCAGTTATGCAGTAGGCCCCTGACACATGTAGACCTAGGGACACCTATTCAGTAATGAGTTTGTAATTGTTTGCAATCAACTGAGCTCACTTTTTGACACAGTTCATTTGCAATCTCTGTGATAGGACAAATTCCTGCATTTAACAGTGATTCAAAATAAACAATGATAGCTGTGTGTGATTTTTTTTTTGAGTTATCTTGCTTTTTCTAGTGTGAGGTTTTAGATGAGGTTAATCTGACCAAAAAAGAAAAATCACAAACAGCTGGAATTATCCTGGAGCACTGTACAGTGAAACACCAAGCTTTAAAATCATTTCTTAAAGAGAGGCATACAGAAAATGTGGGAAAGGATATTAACTATTTAACAACAATGACCAACAAAGTAAGAAAATGGACATTCATAGAGAAAAAAGAGTCAAATTTCAGAGAAGAATGCCAGGAGAAACAACAGAAGATGCTAGTATTACATTGCCATTAAAAATAGCAACATGTGAATGCCTTAATTGTTTCCATGAAGAATGGACACTTGTTCTAAAGCAATGGATCAAATAATGTCCATGTTTGTTATCATTCGGCCATTTTCTTTCACTTTTGCAAAAGAAGAAAAAATTTGTAGTTATAACCAGTGTTATAGAAATTTATGATGCATTTTATGGTGAAAATATTGTAGTGGAAGTATTTTTGACTGAAGAGCCATTTGAAACCACCAGCATACATTCTGAAGAAACAAAGACATGGATAGTATAACAATCTTTGGAATTTATTGTGAATCAGATTATTATAAAGTTTAAGTTTTTTTCACTAGTTGCATATATGTTGCTTCGTGTGAAAGAAACATAAATGTTAAAATTAATTAAAAGTGCTCTTCGGGCTTCCCTGGTGGTGCAGTGGTTGGGAGTCCGCCTGCCGATGCAGAGGACACGGGTTCGTGCCCCGGTTCGGGAGGATCCCGCATGCTGTGGGGCGGCTGGGCCCGTGGGCCATGGCCGCTGAGCCTGCGCGTCCGGAGCCTGTGCTCCGCAACGGGAGAGGCCACAGCAGTGAGAGGCCTGCGTACCACAAAAAAAAAAAAAAAAAGTGCTCTTCAATTCTAAGTGAAGAGAAGTTGACAAATCTGGCTATACTATCTTGTAAATATGAATATGTGAAGAAGATCAATTTTTGATGAAGTTTTTGACACATATGCAGAAGTTTGGGCTTGAAAACAAAGATAATTATGTTATTATTGAATGCTGTGACAGACCAATATGTAGGAATAAATTTTACCTTTTTAAGACATTATTGACCAGGGGATTTTTGCAGAAACTAATGCCTGTAATGTGTCTCTGGTCAAAAATGTGTTAAAATATAGTTAAAAATCATTAGTATGTTTTCTTTTATATTTTTATATTCCAGCATTTAATTAATCTTTTCAGTTTAAAGTTCTTTTACTAAATGATTTTATATACAAAATTCAATAAAAAATAATTTCACTGTGTGCTTTCTCTTCTGGCCATTATTTGTTGTTTCTTTTTACAACTTTTTCTGAAAATAATTTTTTTGTATAGAGAATAGTAATATAATTTGTTCTGGATGTACAATAGGTTATGCCATTGATGTTCTAATATCTGAGAGGTACTTGAAGTTGATATGTCTGAAACTATTGATAAATTCACTACTTACCCTTCATGAAGTCATGTTTAAAAAGCAAACAATAAGAACTCCTAATTCCAGTAAAGGGCATTATCATTCACACCATCATCCTTGACTTCTTCCTTCATTCAGTCCTCACTCCCACATAAATAGTCAATAATAACATTGTTTAGCTTCTCCTTCTTTCATCTCTCTCCTGAATCTCTTCATTTCTATCCACACAGCTGCTGATTTCAGTTAGGCCCTACCCTTTTCTCTCATGGATTATGTAGTAGTTTCCCAAGTTGGCTCCCTGCCTTCACATTTACCACTATCTATCCATTCCTCACATTGCCAGGGATGTTTTCTAGATAACTAATCACATCATTCCCTCCATAAAACTTTCACTGGGTTTTCATTGCTTTTAGTATAAAAACCAAACTTCTTGGTATGGTATATCAGACTCTTTATGATTTGGTCCGTGATGACATCTACAGGTATATTCCCTGCTAAAACTTTATAGTTATAAAATGTACCCCCAAATTTTCATCTCTTTTAACATTTTCTGTTGGATATGTCATTGTAGATATGGATTCTTGGCCCAAAACACTTAACATTTCACTCCTCACGCTTGCCCAGGGGTCCATTTATCTACTTCTATATTTATCAGTCTGGATTACTTAACTCTGATGCCATTTTCCCACCAGAAACTGGTGTAATCTCAGGTTAGGTTTAGTCATATTTCTCAGTTCATATACATTTTCATCATTGGTCAGGACAATATTCCTTTCTTATTTTAGTTATGTATTTCCTCTATCCACTCCTATTTCCACCCTTCACCCTGGTAAGTAACTATTCTATTATATTTAATATGTATCTTTTTTGCGGGGGCAGGTGTCTTTACAAAATGTGTATTACCTAATTCTGTTTTAAAATCTTCACATTCCACCATACGGATCAAACAGAAGCTCAAAAACATAGATAATTGTATGATGTTTGGACTTACCTGGTGGTGCAGTAGTTAAGACCCCGCCTGCCAATGCAGGGGACACAGCTTCAATCCCTGGTCCAGGAAGATCCCACGTGCTGCGGAGCAGCTAAGCCGTTGCACCACAACTACTGAGCCTGCGCTCTAGAGCCCGTGAGCCACAACTACTGAGCCCATGTGCCACAACAACTGAAGCCCGCATGCCTAGAGCCCATGCTCTGCAACAAGAGAAGCCATCACAGTGAGAAGCCCGTGCACCGCAGCGAAGATTAGCCCCCGCTTGCTGCAACCAGAGAAAGCCCGTGTGCAGCAACAAAGGCCCAACATAGACAAAAATAAATAAATACATTAATTAATTAAAAAAAAGTATGATGTAGTAAAAAAAAAAATTAGGAAGGGATGAGTTTTGAGTATCTATTACCTTTGTTTCTAATGTCGTTTAATTATAAATTTCGATAAATTTTAATAATGGTTTTAAAAAATTTATTTATTTTTGGCTGCATTGGGTCTTCATTGCTGCACGTGGGCTTTCTCTAGTTGCGGTGCGTGAGCTTCTCACTGCAGTGGCTTCTCTTGTTGCAGAGCACCGGCTCTAGGTGCACGGACTCAGTAGTCGTGGCTTGCAGGCTGTAGAGCGCACGGGCTTAGTTGCTATGTGGCATGTGGGATCTTCCTGGACCAGGGATCAAACCCATGTCCCCTTCATTGGCCGGCGGGTTCTTAACCACTGTGCCAGCGGGGAAGTTCCAATAATGGTTATGTTTTGCAACAGATTATATTCTTGGTTTTTTTTCCTCTTTTGGTGTATGTTTACTCTTTGAGGAATCTCATCTACCCCTAATGTTTCACCTTTCTTTTGAAACATTTACCAAGTAATGTTCTATGCAATATCTCACGGCATTAGCACTAGCTAGAAAAATAGTTCTATATTTAAATACATTTAGAATTTTCTGTGTGATTCATGATGTAATGTAACATTCATAATGTAAACTAAATCCTATGATAATTCTGAAGTAATGATCCTTCTCAACCATGTTTAAACTAATCCTTTCCAATACCATTGGAGTATAGATCACATCATGGTGCATTTATTAAATCTACTGAAACTGTGTATACTAGCTTGGGAAATATTGGCATAAAAGTTGATAACTTTCCAATGTATGTATCCAGTCCCTACTGTCATGTGAACTCCAAGACTGAATTTCCAACTGTCTCTTACATACCCAGAGGTACTTCAAGATTATATAGTCCAATATTAGGCCTGTTGCTGTATCAATGACCTGAAGCCAAAGACCACCAACATACACTTATAGTTAAACAAGTTGAATTTATTACTGGTTACAGTGAGGGAAAATGCACAACATAGCAAAATGCAGGGTGTCTCACAAAGAGGATGTTAGAAAGATCTTACTGTGAGATTTTAGTTTAGTTTGAGTAATTTTGCAGAGGATCTAAGGAAGCAGGGACTAGCTCTAGATTGGGTGGTATCAGAAACAGAGAGCAGCTCTATTATTGAATATCTCAATACATTTTATGTTTAGGAGGGCTGGCTAGAGTGAGAATAAAGCTGTAATTGGTAAAGAAGTAGCAGTCATTTATTTTAGCTGAGGGAGGGGAATATTTAGTATTTTGTGAATTTCCCAATTCATCTTTTTGTCTTATTTAGTCATGGTTACAGAGTTATTGTGTTTGATATTCATGTTTGATGAGGTTGTTTATGTCCAAGAGCAGAACAACATGGCTTAACTTTTAGCATCAGAAGGACTTGTAATAACATTGAGAATAGGTGTGTATTAGAACAGGTCTCCAATATCAAGAGCTGTTTTGTCCTTTCTTAGATCCATTACAGTACTTGTTCTTTGTTTTGTATTATTTACTGGCACAACCTTAGTCATCCAAATAAGAAGCATATGGTTAACATTCATCTCTCATCTCTCGTACTCCTGACATTTTAGAGGATTATTAATCACCAATTTTACTCCTAATTATCCATGAAATACCTTTCAAAATTATTCCTGCATCTCGTATCTCAATATTCAGGTCCTTATTATCTCTTACCTGAAGAGTTGCAATTGCTAGCAAACAGATGTTCCTGATTCTAGTTTTATAGCTAATCATGTTATCCTCTCACTATTATCAAAGGTTTACTTCCCGAAACATAAATAAGATCATGTCCTTCCTCCATTTTACAACCTTAAATGGCTCAGTTTGTCTATACATTTTCTTATGCATGGTATAAGTACCTATGCTGCTATTTAAGGCCCTTGACAATTTGGTATATCTTAACTTTAGATCTCACTTCACATCTAGTCCTAACTGTCATCATGTACGGTCTGTGCCCTAAAATTCATTCAGTAAATATTTATTGAAATTATTTATTACTAATTCTATAATAACTGTGACAGAGATTAAGAGTTTCTTCTATTACTTCTTTTCCTCATCTGATATTGTAAAAGAATCATTGATTTTTTTAAAGCTGGGACAACTAAAAATATATTCAGCCACCCAGGGTATAGATTCTGTGTTAGCCTCCTTTACAGATAAGCTAGCCACCTTATCAATTTCTGACCAAAGGGTTATAAATGAAAGTGGTTGGTAGCTTATGTTAAAGTGAATGTGCCTCTTGCTGTGCCTCCTTACTACTGGCTGAAATGTTGACATAATGGTAGGAGCTCCAGCAATATTTAAGAACATACAGATGAAGGCTACATAAAATAATGATGAAGTCAAAATTTGGAAGGAGTTTGGGTCCCTGATTACTTCATTGAACTGTCATACCAAGACTGGGCTATTCCTTGGGTGAAAAGAAATATAAGACAAAACTTGTGTGCTTGAGCCACTTAAATTTGGACGTTTTGAAACATTGGGGTGAACTTAATTTCCTCTGATATAATAATAATGGTAACTGTATTTTTAAAAATTTCGTTTGATTTAGCTACCCATTTGTCACTTTCCTTCCCATACAATTATCTATCTATTCAAAAGAACTCAATGCAGTGTGGTGGGATAATATTATAAAACATCAAAATTACATAATATAAAAAAAAGAATATCTGCCTCCTTTCCCCGCCTCCCATAATACTTTCATCTGAACCCTGAAAGCTTCTTCCCTTCCCAGTCAAAAGGACAAAAATTACCCAGAGAAAAGCATAAAGGCTACAGAAAGTATTAAGAAAACAAACAAACAGAAGAATTAAAAAAAACAGCCACTGGCCAAAGCAGAGTTTAGAAATCTTAGAATATGCACACCCCATGTTAATTTTCTTGCTTAGATAAACTGAGTAGAGTGCATGGGCAGAGGAGGGAAAAAGTTGAGAGAACCATGGGGTAAAAGAGAATGTGCTGGAGAAACTAAGAACCTCTGCTGAAGTTTCAGAAAACTGTATTTCTTGATTACCAAAAGCTAGCTTTTGCCTATGGAATATTAGGTTTCAATTAAAACTTGACTGTGCCAGTGTCACATCTCCATCCAATACATCCTTTAAAGGCAGCCCTCTTTCTGATGGCTCAGGACGATTGAAAGCCTCTACAAATGTATATGAGAGACCTGGACCCTGAGGTTCGATTTTTAATGTGAAAAGAATCCTTGCCTCTAGGCAGGAAAATAAGATGGAAGAAGAACAAAGGTTAATATACAAAATGGATGCCACAAGGTCCTATATATTTTTTAGGGATGAGCCATGAGTTAAAATCTAAAATTATAGTGCTAATATACAGGGAGAAATACAGTAATTTTGATGCTTTAAAAGTCCATAACATAACATATTCTCATTGTTTAGAAGGATAATTAACACTGATACTAAGATCACAGAAAACCAACCTCAACTATATCCTCCTCCCTGAAGCCATCATGTCAATGAAGACATTGTGAAAATTTTTATAGTCAACACTGTCATTTTTCCTGTTGTTTACTATTTATTTGTCCTTAAAAGAATGCTTATATTTTGTGTTCTACAACTGAAGGATATCCAAAGTTTTGATTCACCAAAGTGTTGTTTCAAAATATTGAAGATCAAGTTAAAAAAAAAAAGTGGAGGGCAGGGTGGTTCATCTCCCAACCCTGAGAGACTAACATGATCTGGGATTACTTTCTGCTGTAAACAACTAGAAAGCTGTATGAAATGTATGGAAATGTATGGAATTGGACAATAGGCAGCACAGGCCTGTAATCACTGAAAGAAAGCAAACAAATGAATATAAACCTATTTAAGATGTTCTTCTACCATGGAGTATTACTCAGCCATAAAAAGGAATGAAATTGGGTCATTTGTAGAGACGTGGGTGAATCCAGAGAGTGTCATACAGAGTGAAGTTAAGTCAGAAAGAGAAAAACAAATATCGTATATTAACGCATATATGTGGAACCTAGAAAAATGGTACAGATGAACCAGTTTACAGGGCAGAAATTGAGACAGAAATGTAGAGAAGAGACGTATGGGCACCAAGGGGGGAAAGTGGCTGGGGGGGTGGTGGTGTGATGAATTGGGAGATTGGGATTGACATGTATACACAAATATGTATAAAATGGATAACTAGGGCTTCCCTGGTGGCGCAGTGGTTGAGAATCCGCCTGCCAATGCAGGGGACACGGGTTCGTGCCCCGGTCTGGGAAGATCCCAGATGCCGCGGAGCGACTAGGCCCATGAGCCATGGCCGCTGAGCCTGCGCGTGCTGAGCCTGTGCTCCACAACGGAAGAGGCCGTAACAGTGAGAGAGGCCCACGTACCGCAAAAAAAAAAAAAAAAAAAAATTTGGATAACTAATAAGAACCTGCTGTATAAAAAAATAAATAAAATAAAATTCGAAAATTAAAAAAAAAGATATTCTTCTATGCTCTCAGTCAGTATTAATTATACTTCTAAACAAGATATATATTATGTTATGAATATTTTGAGTTTTAAAATTATTTTATTGTTTTTTTAAGTACTAAAACCACCTCTAAATACCATAGTATCATTTAATCTGTCCCCTAACCCCTATATTTTTTGTGATGTAGTACTTAGATCTGGAGGCTAAATAGGATTTTGATTTTTTTTAAAAAATAAAGACACTTCATTTGTAATAATGTGTACTTCCATGAGAAGGCATGGATATTTGACTCCTGTGACTTAATGTAGCTATTGTCATCATTGTTTAGCTCAATTCATTTCTTAATGGCTACAAAATGGTGATATTTTAATTCCATCGTTTGTTTATTTAGGAGTTTTCTTACTTCTATAAAGAGAAACTTTTTCCTTTTCAATTATTTGATTATCTTAAAGAGCAATAGTATAAATAGTGTTCTTTCAGTGGAGACAGGTCAGCAAGTTTGAACAAAACTAGATAATTAAGAATCATGCAAAGGTTTTAAAATAAATTTTATTTTTTGTGAGAATGCTAAATGTGTCTGCTGCTAGTAGTAGGTCAAATCTAAGTACTGACAGAAGTAGTTTAAAACGTCAATTTTGATTAGAATTTTGACAATTTTCTAGCCTTAAATGATTTTATGTCCATCCAGCATAGAATACTGTATCTAAACAGAAATGGGAAAAACGGACTCATGAACTTGGCAGAATGATGAATCATTCATCCGTAATATTTTTGTGTCAAAAAAAAAGCTCAAAGCTATAGTTATAGATTTTGATTTTACCTTGTAGTTAAGATTTTTGCAAGATAGCTTTCATAACAAAGTAAAGAAATGACATTTCCCTTTAGGATAAATGTGACTTTTTTTTTCAGTTTTCAAGAAGTGAACTTTAAATTTTCATATTTTAAACAAGAAAACCTCATAATATTAATATTTTTAAATGTAGGAATCAATTGCAGTGTTGTATGATTTTATATTCTTAATGAAAAGTTATCTCTGCATGGATCCACTGATCAGAGAAATTTTATACCCTAAATGTATTGGAACATGATACCAAAAATAAAAACGCATTTATGAAATGGTTCTTAATTTTTTATTTGAGCAACAGTTTCCTATGGTCAGGCATATTTAGTATATTTACTAGGGCTTAAGCCCATTCTTCATTGGCTTTGCAGTGAGGTTTTCAGGATAGCACCCCTCTGATGCCATAGCCAAAAAAATTGGGTCATCACTGCTTGTAGAGTAAAGGAGCCATGTGAGTACCTAGGTTAATGCAAGCAAAGGTATTGGAATAACATTAAGTTTTGTTCAGTTCAACTCTGCAGCTATTCTAAGAAAGTGAAGACTTTGCTTCCAGTTTTGTTGACTCCATAATATATCAGAGTACATAATAGTAATAGGCTCATAATTACAATGTTATGGCTCTTAAAATTATTAATCAAAAATATTGAGATAATACATCAGAACTATTCTTTTCTAGCTATTTGAATATTTTAACTTATTATTGAATACTACATTTTTTTCAAGTGAGTGTCTTATAATGTATTAATCTTGTATATCTCTCTTGATTTCCATGCTTCCCTCCTGGTAATTTGCATTCTTTGATTTTAATGTTTGGGCTAGCAGTAGACAGGCAGGGAATGATCAGATTTTAGTTCAATATTTAAAAGCTACTTAGCAATCCACACACATTTCCTGATTCTAAAATCCAAATTGTCACCATACAAGTTTACATTTGTATTCAGCCTCATGTTACAAAAGCAATCCATTATATTTCCCTTATTCCAAGCTGTCTCAACTTCCATTAAATCCTCAACTTTCATTACTTTCTGAATAGTGACTGGCTCCAGGATCATCCCAGAAACCTGAAACTGTCGTGAATTTTTCTATTTATCTTGCTTTTTGCATCAATTGCTGCAGCCTGTTGGTCCTTTTACTTAAACTAATCTCATTTCTCTCCATGCTTCTCCATCCCCTTGAAACAATCCTCTTAGCTGGACTTTCTGTTTCTGGAATAAAGCCATCCAAACCAAAGCTCTATCATGCATCCAGAGTAATCTTTGTAGCGAGGATATGTTATCATATCACTTCTCTCTGTACAATTTTTCAGTGGTTCCCCACTGCTTACAGAATAAATTTTAAATCCTTTCCACATAGCATATAACATCTTGCCTTTCTCTGAAGCTTTAACTTTTAGAACTCCCACCTGTGCACTTGTAATATACCACAAATGCTCAACTAATTGTAATCCCTGGAACATCTGAGACTCACAAAGCTCTGAGTCTTTGCTCAGGCTGTTCCCACTGCTTGGAAATCCCTTCCTCACCCGTCTGCCTAATAAATATCTACTCTTTCTACATGCTTTTTGGCAATATGCCTACAACTCCTTCTCCCCTTCCATCATTCAGAACTTTATCAGCTCAGTTAGTCTCTGAGACCACCAAGACTATTCCCACCGCAATTTTGATTTTTGTGTATTCCAGTCCCCGCTGGAAGCCCCAGACTCTCATAACCACCACACTATTTTTCATGTATGTTTTTCAGGTACCGGTTATTTTTCTTCTCCTATGGCCCTTGTGACTCTGAGCCTGAAATTGAAATAAATGGCCTTTTTGTTTCTCTCTGTTATATTCAGAACACTGTCTTTCCCTCTTTCCAAAAAGCCTCCAGCATTGAAGCTTCTGCCATCAGACTGTGTCACTCATTATTATTTCTGTTAGCTACACACAGGCCAGTCTCTCCCATTTCTTGAATACTTAAGTACTGGTTCACTGTCACACTCCAGTGCAACAAACACAAAATTTGATGATTTCAGTATCCACATAGATTCAAGTAGATGGACCTTCCACTTCCTTGTCCTGGTTTCTCAATTCTTTGACTTTCCTTTATTAACCATATTTTTCATCTTAAAACAGGCAACTCTCATGTTCTTACTCTAAACTAGTCATAACCAACAATTGTACTTCTTCATCCATCATTTCATGTTTAAGTATACTGCTTTCTTTTCCTTTCCAGCGTTTTATTATAAAAAGTTTTCAAACATACAGAAAAGTTGAAAGAATTTTTACAGTAAATATCTGTATACCCACCACCTAGATTCTATCATTAACATTTTACTGTATTTGCTATACAACATTATCTATCTATCTATCTATCTATCTATCTATCTATCTATCCATCCCTCTCTCCGTCATTATTTCATCTTATTTTAAGTGCATTTCAAAGTAAATTGCAGACATGAGTAAAACTACTTTAGTACCTTAGAATAAATATCATTAACTATAGTTTATTATTTGTTTACAATAATAGTGATTCACACACACACGTAATTATTTGCATCCTGCTCCTGCTTTACCATTGAACTGTGATCTCCCTGAGGGCATGCACAATGATCCACTTATATTTGTATTGGCTAGCACAGGAAAATTTAATAGGTGGTAAATAAATGCTAGTTGAATGAATGAAGGTCTCTCCTCACAGTAATACCAATCTAGTCAGTTAAGATAATAGGATAAATCCCACTGGATGACTCAAATCCAGAATTAGGTTATCTTGACAAATCAGGCAGAGAACATTGCCAAGATATCAGGACACTTAAGACTGAGTTCATAGACAAGTTGGGCTCTTTCTTGAACGGCTTTTCTTACATTTCATTACATCCTGAAGAAGTGACAAAATTGAAATTTATTGCATGAACAAAAGGCATAATGCTTAATTGCTTTCTTCAGAAATGCATGCTTATCACTGTCATCACATTTACTTTCTATTATGGCTAAGTAGAGACTAATATTTTTATTATTAGATTAGTATGTCTAGAATAATTATGGTTATAGCCTCTTAATATAGAATTACTTCCAGACTGCTTTTTACCTTTGAGCTTGGTTAAGCAAGACTATATCATATATAGCAGAAAGACACCATTAACGAATAAAATGTTTACATCAAATCTTCTTAGGTTACATGGATCAGGCATTTAATAAACAGGTTGCAATCTGACTTGGCTTCATACATCTTGTTGATTTTCCATGGTTGCCTATAGTGTAAGTTATACTGATGTCATCATGTTAATCAGAAAATTAAGACTGTGCAATATACCATACTTTCAACAATGTAATTGGATGATTTATCCCTCCTGCTAAGGGAATCAGTAAGCATACTTACAGAACAGATGCAAAGAAAGAGAAATGTGTGAGATGCTCTGACAGGATGACACCATCCACAATACTAAACAAGAAGCATGTGTCATAAATGTGAACCTTATATAATAGAATAACACCTTTCAAAACACAAGTGTGATCGTAAAACCATCTGCTTCATAATCAGCTTCTCAAGTACATCTGGTATTGCTATATGCTCACTAAATTGTTCCTAAATGCATTTTTTAAACATAAAATGATTACAGATAGTCTGTGGGATGAGAGACTAAATGTCCAGATGGCTTCCTTTAGTACCTTTACTAATTTCATCATTGTATTTCTTAATTAAGCTCTCTCAGTAAGCATGTAACTGTTACAATTAAAAACGCACATTGATTAAATGAGTGTTTGAAAGACTCAGGTAAGTGGTGGTTTCAATTTAGCTGTGTAAGTTGAGTACAATTTTATTTCTACTCAATTCTTTCTATTAAAATAAAAGAAAATACAACATCACTAGAGTCCTTATTTCAATCATAGTATCATATACAGTATGACTGTATTGTTAGAAGTAGCCAAGCTTAAAATGATAAATTAATGTAGAGCAGAAAAGTGGTTCTGGCTTTAAACATTTTTAAGAAGACAGTTAAAAACTTAGTCTAAACTCAGAAGACACCCTTAGCTTTTATTATTGACATCAGATAATTTGTTATTATATCTTTTTAAGAATAACGTTTGAGTCAGAAATAATTATTTCCTGGTTGATCAGTATTTCACAGGCAAAGGTCTTCTTTATACTTGCTGAAGAAAAACTGAAAAGAATCTATGCCTGTTAGGAGGTTATTTTAATAATCATGTGGACTACTGTTTTTATCATATCTTTTCTGTGAGAGTTTGAACTGTTTCCTGGATTAGGATTCTAGGATTTACTTTTGCATGTGTGTCTCTCTCCCGTCAATATTGTTGTTTTCAGTACAATTGTTTATTTTTTCTCCTGTCCTGGGAAGAAAGGCAGAAGTGTTTCTACTAGGGTGTTTTAACCATTTTTAAAATAAACATTTAAGAATATTTAATTTTTTATCTGGTGTCAAAGATGATCATATAGGAAGACCCTCAACTCACTTCTTCCTATGGACACACCTAATCTACACCTACATATAAAGCAATTCCTCATAAAGAATAAATGAAGGCTGATTGAACAGCTTCTGAACAAATGATAGAGGGACCACATAGAGACAGATAGAAGAGATGGAAACATGGAATTGATGGGAACCCCCACTCCTGATGTAGTGACCTGCAGTAAGAGGAGGTAATAGTAAGGGGCCTACATGCAGACTTGCCTGTTCTGGGGTACAGTGAAAAAAACAGTGGTTTAAAGGGTACCAAACTACACTTGAAGGAAATCCATTAACTGACCCTAGAGAGTCTTCCAAATGGGCCAGGAATTATTGGAACTCTTGCCAGGGTCTGAGGCACCAAGAGTGCCATTTTTTGCACCCCCCATCCACCTTGATAGTGCAGCTAGGAACATGGTCCATGCACTCTAGCCAGCCTGCTAGAACTGCCCCATCACATCCCAGGCCCCCTGCTTACACCAGCTCCAGCCACATCCCCACAACCCAAGGCCACCCCAGCCCATGCCTGCTCCAACCCCAGTCATCCTGAGGTGGCCTTGGTGCAGAGCACCCTGGGACACCCTCACCTGTGCCTGCTCCAGCTACAGCCATCCCACCAGGGTGGCCTTGGAGCACAAGGCTGCAGGACCTCCTGGCACACACCTGCTCCACCTCAAGCTGTCCCACTGGGTTGGCTCTGGTGCAGCATGCCCTGTGACCCCCTTGACCCACACTTGCTCCAGCCCCAGCTGGCCTACCAAAGCTTCTTGGTACATGCAGACTACACATGGGATGTTCTTACTCTAAGCCCAGTCTTTAAGACCAGGTGAGGTACCTGTTTTGCTTAATTCATAGAAACAAACACAGAAAGTCAAACAAAATAGACATAAGAATACATTCAAAACAAAAGAACAAGATATGATCACAGAAAAAACACTGATGAAATGGAGATAAGTAATTTATCTGATTGAGAGTTCAAGGTAATGATCATAAAGAAGCTTATCGAACACAGGAGAAGAATGGAGGAACACAGTGAGAATGTCAACAAAACATTAGAAAATATGAGAAAGAACTAATCAGAGATGAAGACTATAAATGAAATGAAAAATACATGAGAAGGAATCAACAGCAGATTAGATGATAAGAACAGATAAGCGATCTAGAAGACAGAATAATGGAAATCACCCAATCATAACAGCAAAAAGAAAAAAGAATTTTAAAAAATGAGGATAGTTTAAGGGAGCTCTGGGATAACATGAAGCATATCAACATTTGCATTATAGGGGTCCCAGAAGAAGAGAGAGAAAGAAAGGGGCAGAAAAAATATTTAAATAAATAATGGCTGAAAACTTCCCTAATCTGGGGAAGGAAACATATCTAGGTGTAGGAAGAACAGAAAGTCCCAAACAAGATGAACCCAAAGAGATCCACATCAAGATATACCATAATTAAAACGGCAAATGTTAAGATTATAAGAGTGGGAAGAAGGGTACTAGGTACCAAGAAATTCAGGTAGCCTCTAGAAACTGGGAAGATGGAATGTTCTGGAGGAGATTAAGATGGCAGAGTAGGAGGATGTGAAACTCACCTCCCTCCAGGATCACATGAAAAGTACATCTATATGTGGAACAATTCTCACAGAAAACTAACAGGAGACTTGCAGAAAGACTCCTGTACAACCAAGGCTGTAAGAAAGATCCATGTGGATTTGGGTAGGAAGAGAAGAGAAGCAATCAGGTCGGGACCTTTGCCCCTGTGAGGGGACTCAAAGGAAAAGGGAGATTACACAGGTGGAAATCCTCCCTGGGAAGTGGGTGGTTCAAGCCACATATTGGGTGTCCAAGCTCTGGGGCCCAACACGGGGAATACAAGCCCCCTTCGTTGTTTGGAAGGCTGATGAGACTAGCAGGAGGGCTGTGGGAAGCCTGAACTCTGCTTGTAAGGAGGACACATTTTCTTGCTCCCAAAACAGGGCAGAGAGGTTGGATTGAAAACTGCACCAGTGGCTGGAAAATTACCTATGATTGCCCTAGTGTGTGCCACAGCCTGAGCCAAGCTAATGGTCCAACCTGAAGCTTCACGAAACAACTCCACACTGGGGCAAGGGCTTGGTTGTGAGACACAGAGGCAGCTCAGACCCAAAGCTGCATCTCAGCAGGGTGGGGCAGCCATTACTGGCACTTACAAAAGCAGTGCATCAGAAGTAGTCCAAATCTAGACTCAGGCTGGACTGCTGCAGCCTGTGCCTGGACACACACCAAATGACCACACCACACACTTTTGCTCCAGCACTGTTTTCCTTCTGGATGAGGATGCAGGTGCTAGGAAGGGGGAGAGCACACAGCTAAAGAGAATGGAGCCAGGTTGGACATGATCCTCAGGGCTTCTACTCATGCAAGTTGGGACCTGCCTCTGCCCCTGATAAGGTGGTGACAGCCATGGATCTGATGGGTAGCCCCAGCTCATAGCTGGCTCCAGTGTTAGTCCCTCCATTTCCAGCCCCACCTCTCACCAAGTGATAGCTGGCAGCACACCCAGAGAAAAGATGCGACTTGTGTTCACATCAATTCCAGTTCTCCCACCAAAGCACTGGGCATATGCAGACTATACAGGGATGCTCCCATATGAGGAAGCCATTCAAGACCACCAGAGATAACTGTTTCACTTAATTTCATAGATACAGAAAAAGTTAAGCAAAATGACAAGACAAAGGAATTTCTTTCAATAGGTAGGAAGAATGTTTCTTTCAATAGAAAGAACAAGAGAAAATCCCTGAAAAAACAGCTAATGAAACAGAAAGAAATAATTTACCAGATAAAGAATTCAAAGCATTAGTAATAAGAATGCTAACTGAATTAGGAAAAAATAGATGAAAATAGTGAAAATTTTAATAAGAAACTAGAAAATATTTAAAAAGCAGTCAAAACTGAAGAGTAAAATTACTGAAATGAAAAAACACACTAGGAGGAATTAATAGCAGACTAGGTAATATGTAAGAACACATAAATGATCTGGAAGATAAAATAATGAAAATCACCCAATCAGAAGAGAAAAAAGAGAAAAAATAATAAAAAGAGTTTAAAGGATCTCTGGGATAACTTCAAGCATACCAACATTCCCATTAAAAGGGTACCAGAAGAAGAAGAGGGAGAGGGTTGAAAATGTATTTGATAAAATTATGACTAAAATCTTACCAAGCCTGAAGAAGGAAACAGATATCCAGGTACAAGAAGCAGAGGGTCCCAGACAAGATGGACACAGACCCACATCAAGATATATCATAATTAGACAAAAGTTAAGGGTAAAGAGAATTCTAAAGGCAGCAAGAAAAAAACAAAGAATCATATGCAAGGGACTGCCTATAAGGCTACAAGCTAATTTCTCTGCAGAAACTTTGCAGATCAGAAGGGAATGGTATAATATATTCAAACTGCTGAAAGAGAAAAACCTGCAACATAGGATACTCTACCCAGGATTATATTTAGAATTGAAGGAGAGATAAGGAACTTAGACAAGTAAAAACTAAAAGAGTTCATCAATACTAAACCTAAAAGAAATGATAATGGGTCTTCTCGAAGTGGAAAATAGAAGGCAATAAAAAGAGGTAAGAAACTAGAGGAAAGGAAAAATCCCACTAGTAAAGGTAAATATATAGTAAATGCAGAGGATAAACCACTTAAATAAGCTAGTATGAAGATTAAAAGACAAAAAATTGTAAAAGCAACAATAACTACAATAAACAGTTAAGGAATAAACATGAAGATTTAAAATATGACATCAAAAACCAAAATGTGGAGGAGAGGAATGAAAATGTAGAACTTTTAGAATGAACTTGAACTTAAAGGAAAACCTACTTAAAACAAGTAGATATAGTTATAGGTCAACATTTAAGAACCCCATGTTAACCACAAATCACAAACCTATCATACAATAGATGGGCAAAAGCTAGAGAGAAAGGAATGCAAGCATAGGACTAGAGAAAATTATCAAACCACAAGGGAAGAAACAAAAATTAGATGAAGAGAACAGAAAAGAACTTTAAAAACAGCTGGAAAATAAGTACTAAAATGGCAATAAGTACATACTTATCAATAATTACTTTAAATGTCAATAGACTAAATCCTCTAATCAAAAAACAGAGGGTGGCTGATTGGATAAAAAAAAAAACAAAACAGAACTCATCTATATGCTGCTTAAAAGAGACTCACTTTACAAAGAAATACACACAGACTGAAAGTAAAGAGATGGAGAAAGATAGTAATGTGAATGGAAATGACAAGAAAGGGAAGATAGCAATACTCATATCAGACAAAACTATAAAAAAGACAAAGAAGGGAATTAAATAGTGATAAAGGGATCAATAAAAGAAGAGAATATAACACTCATTAACATATATACACTCAATAAAGGAACACCTAAATATATAAAGCAAATACTATCAGACATAAAGGGGAAAATTGACAGTAATACAATAATGGTAAGGGACTTTAACACCCCTCTTATATCAATGGACAGATCATCCAGACAAAATCAAAAAGTTAACAGTGGTCTAAAATAAAACAATAGATCAATTGGACTTAATAGATATCTATAGGACATTTCATCCAAAAAAAAAAAAAAAAAGCAGAATACACATTTTTTGAAGTGTACATGTAATATTGTCCACAATAGCTCACATGTTAGGCCATAAATCAAGTCTCAGTAAATTTAAGAATATGGAGATCATATCAGGCATCTTTTCTAATCTCAACAGTATGAAACTAGAAATCTATTACAAGCAGAAAACTGGAGAAAAATCACAAATATGTGGAGACTGAACAACATGCTACTAAATAGCCAATGGGTCAATGAAGAAATCAAAAAAGAAATCAAAAACTACCTTGAGACAAATGAAAATGGACAAACAACTTTCCAAAATTTATGGGATGTAGCAAAAGCAGTTCTAAGAGAGAAGTTCATAGCAATGCAGGCCTACTTCAAAAAATAAGAAAAATCTCTTGGGCCTTCCCTGGTGGCACAGTAGTTGAGAGTCTGCCTGCCAATGCAGGGGACACAGGTTCATGCCCCGGTCTGGGAAGATCCCACATGCCGTGGAGCGGCTGGGCCCGTGAGCCATGGCCACTGGGTCTGCGTGTCCGGAGCCTGTGCTCCACAACGGGAGAGGCCACAACAGTGAGAGGCCCACGTACTGCAAACAAAACAAAAAAAAGACAAAACAAAACAAAAAAAGAAAAATCTCAAATAAATAATCTAACTTTACACTTACAGAAACTAGAAAAAGATTTTTTAAAAGCCTATAATTAGTAGAAGGAAGGACATAATAAAGATCAGAGTGGAATTAAATAAGATAGAGACCAAAAAAAATCAATGAAACCAAGAGCTAGTTCTTTGAAAAGATAAAGAAAATTTACAGACCTTTAACCAGATTCATTAAGAAAAATAGAGAAAGGACTCAAATAAAGAAAATCAGAAATGAAAGAAGAGAAGTTACAACCAATACCACAGAAATAAAAAAAACTATGAGATTACCATGACCAATTATGCACCAACAAATTGGACAACCTAGAAGAAAAGGATAAATTTGTAGGAACATACAATTCTTCCAAGACTGAATCAGGAAGAAATAGAAAACCTAAACAGACCAATAACTAGTAATGAAACTGAATCAGTAATCAAAAAACTTTCAACCAACAAAAGCCCAGGATCAGAGGGTTTCACAGGCCAATTCTGCCAAAATTCAACATCCATTTATGATTAAAAAACTCTCATGTGTGGGTATAGAGGGATGATATCTCAACATAATAAAGTCCATTTATGATCATCCGACAGCTAATTTCATACCCAATGGTGCAAGGCTGAAATTATTGCCTCCAAGATCAGAAACAAGACAAGAATGTCCACTCTCACCACTTCTATTCAAAATAGTATTGGAAGTCCTAGCCACAGAAATCAGAGAAGAAAGAGAATTAAAAGGAATCCAAATTGAGAAGAAAATAGTAAAATTGTTGCTGTTTGCAGATGACATGATATTATACATAGAAAATCCTAAAGATGCCATCAAAAAACTACTGAAGCTCATCAAAGAATTTGGTAAATTTGCAAGATACAAAATTAATACACAGAAATCTGTTGCTTTTCTATACACTAATAATGAACAATCCAAATGAGAAATTAAGAGAAAAATCCCATTTACAATTGCATCAAAAAGAATTAAATACCTAGTAATAAATCTAGCTAAGTAGGTAAAAGACCTGTATGCAGAAAACTATAAAACACTGATGAAAGAAACTGAAGGTGACACAAACAGATGGAAAGATATACTGAGTTCATGGATTGGAAGAGTTAAAGTGTAAACTTACCATACTACAAAAGTCAATCTACAGATTCAATACAATCCCTATCAAAATACCAATATAATTTTTCATAGAACTAGAATAAATAATTCTAAAATTTGTATGGAAACACAAAGGATGTCAAATAGTCAAAACAATTTTGAGAAAGAACAGAGCTGGAGGTATCATGCTCTGTAACCTCAGACTATACTACCAAACTACTGTAATCATAACAGCATGGTACAGGCACAAAAATAGACTCATAGATCAATGGAACAGGATAGAGAGCCCAGAAATAAACCCACACACTTATGGTCAATTGATCTATGACAAAGGAAACAAGAATATACAATGAAGAAAAGACAGTCACTTCAATAAATGGTGCTGGGAAAACTGGACAGCCTGATGGAAAAGAATGAGTTTAGAACATTTGCTCATACCTTATACAAAAATAAAATAAAAATTGATTAAAGACCTAAATGTAAAACCTGAAACCATAAAATTCGTAGAAGAGAACATAGGCAAAACACTCTGACATAAATTGTAGCAATGTTGTTTTTTTTGTTTGTGCTTCCTAAAGCAAAAGAAAAAAACACAAGAATAAACTAATGTGCTGCTGGATTCTGTTTGCTAGTATTTTATTGAGGATTTTTGCATCTATGTTCATCAGTGATACTGGGCTGTAGTATTCTTTTTTCATGACATCTTTCTCTGGTTTTGGTATCAGGGTGATGGTGGCCTCGTAGAATGAGTTTGGGAGTGTTCCTCCCTCTGCTATATTTTGGAAGTGTTTGAGAAGGATAGATGTTAGCTCTTCTCTAAATGTTTGATGGAATTCCCCTGTGAAGCCATCTGGTCCTGAGCTTCTGTTTGTTGGAAGCTGAGTGGTTAACATATTAGGGCATGATGATATTTAAAGACATTTTCAGTTAAAATAGTCAGTGACTCTATGACTCTTCAGTATGTTGCTGGACTTTTTTTTTTTTTTTTTACATCTTTATTGGAGTATAATTGCTTTACAATGGTGTGTTAGTTTCTGCTTTATAACAAAGTGAATCAGTTATACTTATACATATGTTCCCATATCTCTTCCCTCTTGCGTCTCCCTCCCTCCCACCCTCCCTATCCCACCCCTCTAGGTGGTCACAAAGCACCAAGCTGATCTACCTGTGCTATACAGCTGCTTCCCACTAGCTGTTTTACGTTTGGAACTGTATATATGTCCATGCCACTCTCTCGCTTTGTCACAGCTTACCCTTCCCGCTCCCCATATCCTCAAGTCCATTCTCTAGTAGGTCTGTGCCTTTATTCCTGTCTTACCCCTAGGTTCTTCATGACATTTTTTTCCTTCAATTCCATATATATGTGCTAGCATACGGTATTTGCCTTTCTCTTTCTGACTTACATCACTCTGTATGACAGACTCTAGGTCCATCCACCTCATTACAAATAGCTCAATTTCATTTTTTATGGCTGAGTAATATTCCGTTGTATATATGTGCCACATCTTCTTTATCCATTCATCCGATGATGGACACTTAGGTTGTTTCCATCTCTGGGCTATTGTAAATAGAGCTGCAATGAACATTTTGGTACATGACTCTTTATGAATTATCATTTTCTCAGGGTATATGCCCAGTAGTGGGATTGCTGGGTCATACAGTAGTTCTAGTTTTAGTTTTTTAAGGAACCTCCATAGTGGCTGTACCAATTCACATTCCCACCAGCAGTGCAAGAGTGTTCCCTTTTCTCCACACTCTCTCCAGCATTTATTGTTTCTAGATTTTTTGATGATGGCCATTCTGACTGGTGTGAGATGATATCTCATTGTAGTTTTGATTTGCATTTCTCTAATGATTAATGATGTTGAGCATTCTTTCATGTGTTTGTTGGCAGTCTGTGTATCTTCTTAGGCGAAATGTCTATTTAGGTCTTCTGCCCATTTTTGGATTGGGTTATTTGTTTTTTTGTTATTGAGCTGCATGAGCTGCTTCTAGATTTTGGAGATTAATCCTTTGTCAGTTGCTTCATTTGCAAATATTTTCTCCCATATTGAGGGTTGTCTTTTGGTCTTTATGGTTTCCTATGCTGTGCAAAAACTTTGAAGTTTCATTAGGTCCCATGTGTTGACTTTTGTTTCCATTTCTCTAGGAGGTGGGTCAAAAATGATCTTGCTGTGATTTATGTCATAGAGTGTTCTGCCTATGTTTTCCTCTAAGAGTTTGATAGTTTCTGGCCTTACATTTAGGTCTTTAATCCATTTTGAGCTTATTTTTGTGTATGGTGTTAGGGAGTGATCTAATCTCATACTTTTACATGTACCTGTCCAGTTTTCCCAGCACCACTTATTGAAGAGGCTGTCCTTTCTCCACTGTACATTCCTGCCTCCTTTATCAAAGATAAGATAGGTGCATGGGTTTATCTCTGGGCTTTCTATCCTGTTCCTTGATCTATCTTTCTGTTTCTGTGCCAGTACCATACTGTCTTGATTACTGTAGCTTTGTAGTATAGTCTGAAGTCAGGGAGCCTGATTCCTCCAGCTCCGTTTTTCGTTCTCAAGATTGCTTTGGCTATTCGGGGTCTTTTGTGTTTCCATACAAATTGTGAAATTTTTTGTTCTAGTTCTGTGAAAAATACCAGTGGTAGTTTGATAGGGATTGCATTGAATCTGTAGATTGTTTTGGGTAGTAGAGTCATTTTCACAATGTTGATTCTTCCATTCCAAGAACATGGTATATCTCTCCATCTATTTGTATCATCTTTAATTTCTTTCATCAGTGTCTTATAATTTTCTGCATACAGGTCTTTTGTCTCCTTAGGTAGGTTTATTCCTAGATATTTTATTCTTTTTGTTGCAATGGTAAATGGGAGTGTTTTCTTGATTTCACTTTCAGATATTTCATCATTAGTGTATAGGAATGCCAGAGATTTCTGTGCATTAATTTTGTATCCTGCTGCTTTACCAAATTCATTGATTAGCCCTAGTAGTTTTCTGGTAGCATCTTTAGGATTCTCTATGTATAGTATCTTGTCATCTGCAAACAGTGACAGCTTTACTTCTTCCTTTCCGATTTGGATTCGTTTTATTTCCTTTTCTTCTCTGATTGCTGTGGCTAAAACTTCCAAAACTATGTTGAATAAGAGTGGTGAGAGTGGGCAACCTTGTCTTGTTCCTGATCTTAGTGGAAATGGTTTCAGTTTTTCACCATTGAGGACGATGTTGGCTGTGGGTTTGTCATATATGGCCTTTATTATGTTGAGGAAAGTTCCCTCTATGCCTACTTTCTGCATGGTTTTTATCATAAATGGGTGTTGAATTTTGTTGAAAGCTTTCTCTGCAGCTATTGAGATGATCATATGGTTTTTCTCCTTCAATTTGTTAATATGGTGTGTCAAGTTGATTGATTTGCATATATTGAAGAATCCTTGCATTCCTGGAATAAACCCCACTTGATCATGTTGTATGATCCTTTTAATGTGCTGTTGGATTCTGTTTGCTAGTATTTTGTTGAGGATTTTTGCATCTATGTTCATCAATGATATTGGCCTGTAGTTTTCTTTCTTTGTGACATCCTTGTCTGGTTTTGGTATCAAGGTGATGGTGGCCTTGTAGAATAAGTTTGGGAGTGTTCCTCTCTCTGCTATATTTTGGAAGAGTTTGAGAAGGATAGGAGTTTGCTCTTCTCTAAATTTTTGATAGAATTTGCCTGTGAAGCCATCTGGTCCTGGGCTTTTGTTTGTTGGAAGAGTTTTAATCACAGTTTCAATTTCAGTCCTTGTGATTGGTCTGTTCATATTTTCTATTTCTTCCTGATTTAGTCCTGGCAGGTTGTGCATTTCTAAGAATTTGTCCATTTCTTCCAGGTTGTCCATTTTATTGGCATAGAGTTGCTTGTAGTAATCGCTCATGATCTTTTGTCTTTCTACAGTGTCAGTTGTTACTTCTCCTTTTTCATTTCTAATTCTATTGATTTGAGTCTTCTCTCTTTTTTTCTTTATGAGTCTGGCTAATGGTTTATCAATTTTGTTTATCTTCTCAGAGAACCAGCTTTTAGTTTTATTGATCTTTGCTACTGTTTCCTTCATTTCTTTTACATTTATTTCTGATCTGATCTTTATGATTTCCTTCTGCTAACTTTGGGTTTTTTTTGTTCTTTCTCTAATTGCTTTAGGTGTAAGTTTAGGTTGTTAATTGAAATTTTTCTTGTTTCCTGAGATAAGATTGTATTGCTATAAACTTCCCTCTTAAAAGTGCTTTTTCTGCATTCCATAGATTTTGGGTCATTGTGTTTTCATTGTCGTTTGTTTCTAGGTATTTTTTGATTACCTCTTTGATTTCTTCAGTGACCTATTGGTTATTTAGTAGTATATTGTTTAGCCTCCATGTGTTTGTATGTTTTACAGATTTTTTCCTGTAATTGATATCTAGTCTCATTGCATTGTAGTTGGAAAAGATACTAGACATGATTTCAATTTAAAATGACTATACTACCCAAAGCAATCTACAGATTCAATGCAATCCCGATCAAACTACCACTGGCATTTTTCACAGAAAAACAAAAAATTTCACAGTTTGTATGGAAACACAAAAGACCCCAAATAGCCAAGCAATCTTGAGCAAGAAGAATGGAGCTTGAGGAATCAGGCTCCCTGACTTCAGACTATACTACAAAGTTACAGTAATCAAGACAGTATGGTACTGGCACAAAAACAGAAACATAGATCAGTGGAAGAGGATAGAGAACCCAGAGATCAACCCATGTACATATGGTTACCTTACCTTTGATAAAGGAGGCAAGAATATACAATGGAGAAAAGACAGCCTCTTCAATAAGTAGTGCTGGGAAAACTGGACAGCTACATGTAAAAGAATGAAATTAGAATACTCCCTAACACCATACACAAAAATAAACTCAAAATGGATTAAAGACCTAAATGTAAGGCCAGGCACTATAAAACTCTATAAACTCTATAAAACACTATAAAAACTCTATAAAACACTATAAAACTATAAAAAAAAAGAGGAAAACATAGGCAGAACACTCTATGACATAAATCACAGCAAGATCCTTTTTGACCCCCCTCCTAGAGAAATGGAAATAAAAACAAAAATAAACAAATGGGACCTAATAAAACTTAAAAGCTTTTGCACAGCAAAGGAAGCCATAAACAAGATGAAAAGACAATGCTCAGAATTGGAGAAAATGTTTGCCAATGAAGCAACTGACAAAGGATTAATCTCTAAACTATACAAGCAGTTCATGCAGCTCAGTATCAAAAAAGCAAACAACCTACCAAAAATGGGTAGAAAACCTAAATAGACATTTCTCCAAAGAAGATATACAGATTGTTGAAGATATCAACAAACACATGAAAGGATGCTCAACATCACTAATCATTAGGGAAATGCAAATCAAAACTACAATGAGGTATCACCTCACACCAGTCAGAATGGCCATCATCAAAAAATCTACAAACAATAAATGCTGGAGAGAGTGTGCAGAAAAGGGAACAGTCTTGCACTGTTTGTGGGAATATAAATTAATACAGCCACTATGGAGAACAGTATGGAGGTTCCTTAAAAAACTAAAAATATAACTATCATATGACCCAACATTCCCACTACTGGGCATATACCCTGAGAAAACCATAATTCGAAAAGAGACATGTACCACAGTGTTCATTGCAGCACTACTTACAATAGCCAGGACATGGATGCAACCTACGTGTCCATCGACAGATGAATGGATGAAGAAGAAGTGGCACATATAAACAATGGAATATTACTCAGTCATAAAGAGAAATGAAATTGAGTTATTTGTAGTGAAGTGGATGGACCTAGAGTCTGTCATACAGAGTGAAGTAAGTCAGAAAGAGAAAAACAAATACCATATGCTAACACATATATATGGAATCAAAAATAAAAAAATTGTTCTGAAGAACCTAGGGGCAGGACAGGAATAAAGATGCAGACATAGTGAATGGACTTGAGGACATGGGGAGGGCAAAGTGTAAGCTGGGACGAAGGGAGGGAGTGGCATTGACATATATACACTACCAAATGTAAAATAGATAGCTAGTGGGAAGCAGCTGCACAGCACAGGGAGAGCAGTTCCGTGTTTTGTGACCACCTAGAGGGGTGGGATAGGGAGAATGGGCGGGAGGCTCAAGAGGGAGAGAATATATGTATACATATAGCTGATTCACTTTGTTTTACAGCAGAAACTAACACAATATTGTGAAGCAATTATACTCCAATAAACATGTAAAAATAAATAAATAAATAAATAAACTAATGATACCTAATTAAACTTATAAGCTTTTGCACAGCAAAGGAAACCATTGACAAAAATGAAAAGACAACCTACTGAATGGGTAAAAATATTTGCAAATGATATGATGGATAAGGGCTTAATATCCCAAATATAAAAACATTCCATACAACTCAATTTAAAAATACCCAATTAAAAAATGGGCGGAAGACCTGAATAGGTATTTTTCTGAAGAAGACATACAGATGGCCGACAGGCACCTGAAAAGATGCTCAACATTGTTAATCATCAGAGAAATGCAAATCAAGACTAGAATGAGTTATTACCTCACATCTCTCAGAAAGGCTATCATCTAAAAGTCTACAAATAATAGAAGTTGTCAAGGATGTGGAGAAAAGTAACCCTGTACACTGTTGGTAGCAATGTAAATTTGTGCAGTCTTGTGGAAAACAGTATAAAGTTTACCCAAAATACTAAAAATAGAACAGCCATATCATCCAGCAATTCCACTCCTGGGTATACTTCCAAAGAAAATGAAAACACTAATTTGAAAATATACAAACATCCCAATGTTCATGCAGCATTATTTATAATAGCTGAGATATGGAAACAACCTAAGTGTCCATCAAGAGATGAATGGATAAGAGGATGTGGTATATATACACAATGGAATATTACTCGGCCATAAAAAAAGAATGAAACGATGCCAGTTGCAAAAATATGGATGGATCTAGAGGGTATCATCCTTAGTGAAATTATTCAGACAAAGAAGACAAATACTGTGTGTTATTGCTTATATGTGGAATATAAAGTATAACACATGTGAATGAATATAACAAAACAGAAACAGCTTTACATATAAAGAGAACAAACTAGTGGTTACCAGTGGGGAAAAGGAGGAGGGAGGGGCTAGATATAGGGGTAGGGGATTGAGGCACAAACTACTATGTATAAAATAAATAAACTACAATGTTACAAGGATATATTGTACAGCACAGGGAATATAGCCAGTAGTTTATAATAACTTTAAATGGAGTATTATTTGTAAAAATATCTAATCATTGTGTTGTACACCTGAAACTAATATATTATAAATCAACTGTAGTTTGATCAAAAATAAATAAATTGAAGCCTACAGAACTTTTGTGTTCAGTCCCTCTCACTGGCCCCTCCTCTGGGAATAGTGGGAGAGAGATCAAGGTGATGGATTTCTGCTGATGACTGTTGTGTGTACATGTTGTGTTTCTCTAACAATTAGCCTTAGTGGATTTGCCTATCCCTTTGCTGTATTGAAAATGTATACATTTGTCTCACTGGACATATATTTGATTAATCTTACAAACAGACCAGTGTGCCTGAGGCTCAGCTCTCTAATTTTCCCCTCAGCTACTGTCTGTCACAATTTTTATGACAAAGCCTTTTAAAGTATAATTTGTCATTTTTGGATTACTTCCATGAAATAATTTTTAGTCAGTGCTCACCATTACCAGGAGTTGGCTAATTCTCCTTTCAGTTTTACTACATATCTTTCTATAATTTTTCTCAGTCAGTTTTATTTATTGAAGTATCATTACATACAGTAAGCTATACAAATTTTATATGTAGAATCATGTATGTGTTATTTGCTTCTGAATTACGATACTTTTGACTTTTGGTATTGAAGCACTTGTATCTGGAATAATTTAATGTAGTCTGTATTTACTTAATATTCATAGTATGTATAATTTAACATTTTTCCCCTAAAGAGAATGGCTCAAAGTGGAAGCTTATATCCAAAAGTAAAACAAGAGAAATAATTCACATTTTAAAAATTTTATTTTTGAGAATTAATTTTATTTAATTTCCCTCTACTAAATAAAAAAGCCACAAATTCACACAACTTGAGAGAGCTAAGAGTGGATAGAATCAAAACTTTACCTAATCTGATTTACAGAAATTATTTGTACCACTTTCGGCTTTGTACCTATTAAATGGAACCTGCTTTTTCTCACATTCGTATTACAATGTAGCATCAGGAATGGAATCTACTTTACTCCTAGTTTTCCTTTATTTTACATGGTTCCTCATATTTCTGCCTCAAATAAATTTCTACAAAGCCTTTTAAGAAGCATTTATAAATCTTTTCGGGCCCTTGGTATTTTTGTCTTTACAGAATAAAGCACACATTTGAGTGGGAGAAAAATCTGTAAATATTATACATTATTTAAAAAGCTGCAGATTTTATTTCTTTGCTTGGTTCGTAAAAGTTAATGCTTACAATGTCACATTGAATAAAACATTGGCTTTGAGATATGCCTGAAGATATTACCCTCTAATATGGAACCAAATTATTCTTTTTTTTTTAAACTTCAATAACAACTATGAATTAGTTACAGTAATTTAGGTTGGCCTAATTTTGATGCTTCTTTTGAGACCATAGTCAACTTTCAATTATTTAAACATTATATCTGTTTTTCAAACTTAGGTAATTCTTATAGAGTTTTCATAAGTTTTGACTTGTCCATTTACCTCCTCTCCTATTATTTGCTTAATATGTTCTGTTAAAATGACTCTCTTAAAAAGAAAATAAAACCTAAGTAATGTTTTAGCCTTTTCCTTATAATAGTATCACAGTTTTGATGTATTAGTAATATGGTTTGATATATATATTTAATAAACACATTACAATTCAAATTAAAAATGTTTATCTGTGTACTAGCTAAACCATATCAAGTACTTAGTATTAAGTATAGCACATTTTGGGAATGACTCTATTATATTATGCATTATTACGTTATGAGGGAATCAATTTGTTTAGGTATATCTCTAGCCTCTGAGTATAGTGCTATACAACTCTGCCATCTTTGTGTCTGGCAAACGTGGGGATACTAAAATCTGGTAAAAGGATCAACCAGTCTGAAGCACAGGTTTCAGTGTAAGGAGGTCTTAGACAAATATAGATAAACTACTTTAAATTTCTGTTTTAAAAAATGTATGTTACATTAAAATATAATTTAAGGTATTATGATCTGGACAAGTGGAGAATGGTCCCACAAAAATATATATTATCTTTGTGGAAATCCTGACCACAAAATCTTGCCTGCTAACAGTAGTGGCATGTTAACTGTTTGTCGGCAAAAATAAGAGTCAGGAAAAAAGGAGATGAAGCTTCTCAAAATGGGGAAAATAACCATCTACAATATTGATAAGGAAACAATAGACCATCATGCGGTTTCCATAAGAGCTAGATTTTCATGGTGCTTCTTAATTTTCCATTTTTGTGGATTTGGAAAGAGTTAGGTTAGGTGTAGATACTGTACAAATAACTGAGGTTGTATTCTTTGGTAAGTTCTAAGTATATAGTTAGATAGAATTCAGAAGTTCTCAGGAAGATAACTGAAAACGCTTTTAATGTAAAGCAGATTAAAAAAATTGTAAATTAGAGCATCAAGGGAAGCCCATGGGAAATATTGTGTACGATTTAAGAGATTTAGGATGTATTAGACATTATCAAGTTTAGAAAATACTATGCAGAACTATGTAATGTTTGAAATGTGTTTTTACTGAGATTTGATCTTATGAGATTGAGATTCTCTCTTCTGCTCTAAATAATGTATTGGTGTCTGTAATTTAGAAATTAATGTTTAGTAATTATTATGCATGTGTATTTAAATAAAGCATCTATTTCTATGGAATAAGCTGAGTTGAACTGAAAAACTTGCTCTGACCTGTGGTACACGATGTTTATGAATCTGGTATAAATTGCTAACTGTAATACTCTGAAAAGATCAAGATTTAACAGCAGTTTTGCTCCGTCTTCTTTCTGCATTTCAGAATTTCATTTTACTGTTTATAGTCTAACTTAAAATAAAATCCTGTTTATAGTCTAACTTAAAATAAAACGAACATTTTATGAATAACAAGTGACTAAAATGAGACTTTGAACGGTACGATCATGTTCTCTCTTCAAGCAGTTGAGTTTGTGACTAAGAGCGTAAGTTCAGAAATCAGACAGATCTCGGACGGGCTCAGTTTCTGCCGCTAACCAGATCAAGAAATCCTTTCTAAGCCTGAGTTATCTCATCTTTAAAATGAAATTAATAAGAGCACCTGTTTGATCTGTTTTTTGTAGAGATTAAATGAGATAATCTGCAAAAAATTCTTGGTATAGTCCTAGGGACAGAGTAAGCACTCCACAAAAAGCTACTATTTTAAATAATAATTTAAGAATAAATAGTTAAAATGAAGTAAACTAAAACTGATGACATGATTCAAGAAAACATAAAATTTGTATGTAAGTAATTAAAGAGCGATTTCTGGTTAAGGTTATTATTACCATATTGAAAAAGACTTCATTAGCAATCTGTCTAAAACATGCAATTATCATGTAAACAAACTCTCCTTGTGGGGAGCCAAGAGGATAACTATCAGAACGGTGAAAGCCAAATGGTGACAATGTAATTTTTGTAACTTATCAATACCCTTTGATGATTGTTGAGAAGAGGTAAAAATTTTTATTTTTAAGTCAATGGCCATGAATTTCTTTAGGTAAGAACCCAGTGTCGTTTTGAACTGCAATTGTCAATTAAATTCTGTATAAAGTAGTGACTCACCGTACTCTTACTTGTTCATTCATGACATTTTCTTTTTGTATAATCTGTACAATCAGATTTGCTGCCTTCACACCTCTCCTCAAACTTATAGTTGCTCCGAGCTGTCCCAAGTGTTAGAGAAAAATATATGTAATCCCTAAATCAACTCATTTGCTGATACATTTTAAGAAACAAATATGAAAATCGAAAATAAACACAAATATAAACAATATACAAGGCCAAAGAATAAATTGTAATTGAAAACTTCTTTACGTTGACTGCCTTTTAGAAGTTTTCCAAAAGCATCTACATTATTACTCAGCTTTTCCAGAAAAACTGTAATGACTGTAAGAAATAAGCTTTTTGGTTGTGTATCTTCTCCCTTGTTTTCTGCTTTTGCATTGCTTTTTTGGAAATATATAAAATCTACTGAAATTTTAGGACAGTGGTCATCACGTTTGCTGCTTTGATAAGGAAGAAAAATTTTTGATTCTCAAATTTTCAGCTATTCTTTTTCTTCTATTTATAACCATTGTCAAAAATAAAATAGCATCTTGTCAACACACTCTTGGTTTCCAGATACGTAAGTTTTTGAGATATTGGAAACAATGCAATTCAGGCTTAGATCATGAAGCATATTTTCTTCCAATAGTAAAATATAGAGGAATGATAAAAACAAACATTAACGTGAATGGTATGCCTTATTTGTTGTGGTAAAATTCCAACCAATAACAAATATTTGAAACTTTAGTAAGTGATTTCTTTTTAGGCTTCAAATAAGATATACTTGATTTTACTACATTTATACTAAAGAAAACTTGAAATGGAATTCTATTAAAATATGTTCCAAAACTAAAATGTTAGTGATATTGTTAACATTGGCATTTTTCTGTTATGTGACATTAAACACCGTTTTTATTGATAAAACAATGAAAAAATATGAAACAATAGTCCTCATAAATGGCTCTTAAATTTTACTGTTGTACACTGTTAATTTATTATTCAAAACTCATTATAAAAATTGCTATGATGATATTCATTTTTTCTGTTAACTTCTGCATTCATCAAAAGAAAGTATTTATAGTGAATTGACTGCAGATAGCATAATCATGTTTATGTAAATACCTCCATTATAATTAAGCTGATCTAAGGACCACAGAAACAATAGATCCTGCGTGTAGTTCTCTTTTGTCAGGAAGGGATGCAGCTGGATTTCTTTCCTTCACTTACATTTTGTATTGTAATGAGACCAAGCATTATTCCAGGGGTTTTTATATCTGTAGAATACTATTTATCAAATATGCCATTTGGTCATTAAAAAGCCACCAGTATTAGAACAGTCTGTTATTTTATTCATCCATCCATCCATCCATCCATCCATTCATCCATCTGTCCATTCATTAATTCACATATTGAGCTTCTAATATGTACAGGCACTGTGTAAATTAATAAGAATAGCATTAGGAATAAGACACAGTCCAGACACTCAAAGAGCTCTTAATCCAAAAGAAGAGATGGATAGATGAACAAGAGCACTGATGTTGTAGTATGATAAGAGTTGTGAGAGAGACATGTCCAGGATGCTATGGGAGCATGGCAAGGGGAACTAAGGCAGTCTGGGAGGCTTCTAGGATGAGTGTTAATTGAATGTGGGCTAATTAAATAAAAAATTAGCAAGGCAATCATCAGGAGGCAAGAACATTTTCAGCATGTACAGAAGTATGAAGGCCAGAGAAAACATGATATGGCCAAAGTGGATAGGCATGGCAGCTGAATTTCAGAGATATTAAATAACTTGATCAAGGTCATAAATATAGTTAATGGCAAAGAAAGAACTAGAATAAAGTTTTTTTTTTATGATTGAAATTCTGTGTTTATTTTAAAAATTAAATTTGGCAGGACCTCTTTAAAATCAGTAAGAGACAATTTAAACTTATTTTCCATTATACAAGTAATACATGATTATATTCTCAATATATAACAATGAAATAACAGGTATAGTGAAAACCCTCCTTGTGCCCTAATCCCCCACCCACTACTTTGAGGTTTTTTTTTTTTTTTAACATCTTTATTGGGGTATAATTGCTTTACAATGGTGTATTAGTTTCTGCTTGATAACAAAGTGAATCAGTTATACATATACATATAGAACAAAGTTTTTTTGTTTGTCTTGATAATCAGATGCCTCAGGGTAAGGAGTCTTTAATTTCTTTTTTTTTTAACAGAAAGTGTTTATTTTATTTATTTTTATATTTTTTGGCTGCGTTGGGTCTTTGTTGCTGCACGTGGGCTTTCTCTAGTTGTGGTAAAGCGGGGGCTACTCTTTGTTGTGGTGCGCGGGCTTCTCATTGCGGTGGCTTCTCTTGTGGAGCATGGGCTCTAGGCGCGTGGGCTTCAGTAGCTGTGGCACGCAGGCTCAGTAGTTGTGGTGCATGGGCTTAGTTGCTCCATGGCATATGGGATATTCCTGGACAATGGCTCGAACCCAAGTCCCCTGCATTGGCAGGCAGATTCTTAACCATTGCACCACCAGGGAAGTCCCATGGAGTCTTTAATTTCTGCTTTGGATTTCAAATCCCACAGCTCCAAGGGGTAGAGTGACTTCACTAAGTTCAGAAATACAGTATACTTGCCACATCTTTGTTCAGTTATGGGGACCACTTCCTTTAGAACTTTCTCACCAACATCCATTTTCTAAATGACAGTTTTATTGAGATATAATTCACATATATAGAATTCACCTATTTCATATGTACAATTTGATGGTTTTTAATGTAGTCACATGTATGTGCAACTGTCTCTACAGTCAATTTTAAAACATTTTCATTACCTCAAATAGAAACCACATCCCTTTTAGCTATCACTCCCCTATCCCTCCCATTCCCCTCAGGCCTAAGCAAACACTAATCAACCTTCTTTTTTTTTTTCTTTTTTTTGTTATTACTACTAACTACTTTTTAACTTTTTTTCTTCTTTTTTAAATTGAAGTGTAGTTGATTTACAATGGTGTGTTAGTTTCAGGTGTACAACAAAGTGATTCAGTTGTATATATATATATATTCTTTTCCAGATTCTTTTCCCTTAAAATTATTATAATATGTAGAGTAGAGTTTCCTATGCTATACAGTAGGTCCTTGTTGGTTATCTACTTTATATGTAGTAGTGTGTATATGTTAACCCAAACTCCTAATTTATCCCTCCACCCTCTTCCCTTTTGGTAGCCATACGTTTATTTTCTATGTGTGTCTATTTCTGTTTTGTAAATAAGTCCATTTGTATCATTTTTTTAGATTCCACATATAAGAGATGTTATATGATATTTGTTTTTCTCTGTCTGGCTTACTTCACTCAGTATGATAATCTCTAGGTCCATCCATGTGGCTACAAATGCCATTATTTCATTCTTTTTATGGCTGGGTAATATTCCATTGTATATATGTACCACATCTTCTTTATCCATTCCTCTGTCAATGGACACTTAGGTTGCTTCCACATCTTGGCTATTGTAAATAGTGCTACAATGTACATTGGGGTGCATGTATCTTTCCAAATTATAGTTTTCTCCAGATATATGCCCAGGAGTGGGATTTCTGGGTCATATGGTAACTTTATTTTTAGTTTTTTAAGCAACCTCCGTATTGTTCTCCATAGCGGCTGTACCAATTTACATTCCCACCAACAGTGTAGGAGGGTTCCCTTTTCTTCACACCCTCTCCAGCATTTATTATTTGTAAACTTTTTGATGATGGTCATTCTGCTTGATGTGAGGTGATACCTCATTGTAGTTTTGGTTTGCATTTCTCTAATAATTAGTGATACCAACATCCATTTTTAAGTGAAACGTAATATACATAAGACCAAGCCTCAACTCTGCTGAGCGTCTCGTGAAAGTGATCCATTTGGCTCAGGATGGTGAGATAGGGATGGAGTAGAGGTAAGTGTAAGGCTACCTGGTTCTTAAAGCTCTGTGAAAGAATAACCTAGGTCACAGAAATTTTACATATGTTATAGTGATTTCTGGATCATGTGCTTCAGCAAAAAGGACTGAGAATATCTTGATAAAGCTGTTGATAATGACAGTACTTCTGACAGAAATCAGTGCTACTAATTAATTTAATATTCAGTGCTCCATGGTTCTCACCTTAGACCTCAACAGACCTAGTATATTGTTAGAGAATTGGAAGAACTTGTGCTACTGTATGACATACATGATAGCCTTAAGTAGAAAATTTGGCAAGTAATAAAGATAGTTTGGGCAGAACGTTAGGTGTGAACTACAGTAGGATACAAAGAGTGTCTACAAAATCAAGTCACATTAATTTATATCATGAAAATTCTAGGGTGCTGTATCTACTTTCAATATACATTAATTTACTAAACAAATAGTTATTGAATGACAGCTATGTACGGGACACTTTTAGAGTTCTGGAAATACAAAAATAGAAATGGTTTTCTATTTTTGGAGCTTACTATAAAGGAGCTTACTTAAAGGAGCTCACTATAGAGTGAAGGATGTTCATGATAGCAATAATTACTTTTCTAAAGAACATTCTCCAATAACTGGAAAATTCACCTGTATCTCTCTTTTCAACAAACTCAATGAATTTTAAAAGGTCTTTGTTTGTTGACATATTCTTATATCTGTGAATATTTGTCAGTTCAAAACATACTTATTGACTACCTGCTATGTATGCCAAGCATTTTGTGAGAGGCTAGAGATGCCATATGACTAAAATTTCATTCTTGCTTTCAAGAAACCTTTAGTCATGTGTGATATATTATAGAGCTGAATACATGCCAATTTTAAAATGTATTAGTAAGTGAATCCAAAGTCAGAGAAAGGAATAAAATGTTATGCACAGTCTTGTTTTACTCTTTTCTATCCTTTTCTCAACTCTTGAGTGCTTTTTGGTCTTCTCCTTTGATGTTTGTGTGTTTGGACTTGTTTTGTTTAGGTTAGTGTATCAGGATTCTTGGCGGTGACCAATAGAAACTGACTTTGATTAACTTAAGCAAAAAAGAAAAAAGGAATTTAAAGGAAGCCTAATGTATTACTCATAATAGAAAATGGTAGGTTCAACAACATAGGCGAAAGAACAGAAACCCACTGTTGCTCCAGGGATCTCAGTAGTGAGGACCCATAATCATTTTCCTTGGACATAACTCAGTTCTGTCTGTCTTCCACTTTTTATATGGCTCCATCCAATAGTCACATTCCTAGGAGAGAGAATTTTGATTGTTCTAATGTGAGTTATGTGTCCATACCTTGGATAAGGGAAAAAGTAGCAGCATGATTTATAGTTCTGCTAGAACCACATGTAATAGAGGAATAGTTTTCCAAGGGAAGAGTGGGATGCTATTACTAAAGGTAGGACAAAAGATGCTGGGTATCTAAGAACAGTGTTCCTCAAAGCTGAGACATGCATGGCCTCTTTTAAATGAAAAAGAAATGATCACAGCCCTCCTCAGTGTAGTTTAAAATTATTTTTATTCATCACTATTTTCAATATTTTAAAAAGTTCAAGCATTTTGTGCTTATTAAGAAATATACTACCTTCTTTTATAAGTTTGGTGAATGGGGAAGAATAGAAACATGATCACTATTTTTTGTTTCTTGGTTTAAAACAACATGGAAAATTACATGTAATAGTACAGTAATACTGTGTTTCTGGTTTTCTACCCAATGCGGCTGTCAACTGGTAGCCGAGGGTGGAGAGTAGTTCCCCACAATCTCCATACAACTCTTCCACATAATCTTCAAAATAATCTTACCAATCAAATGCAAACAGAACTAAAAGAGAACATAAAATTTTATTTAAAAACATTGTTTTACTATGACAGATGATGTTGTTTGCTGAAACAGAATCATTGCTCAAAATATAAATATGAAACCAGCTGCTACACAGGCAGGTTCTATTAAATTTGATCTGCCTATATCACCATATGCTCACGGATACCTCAAAATTTCCTTCACTTTTCTTCATTGAAACAGCTTCATAACCATTGTTTTGAGAGTGTTTAGTGATATCCATCTAACCTTCATTTGGCATGAAAATATTATTTGTATATTAAGTTCACATCTGTGCTTTTGTCATTAGCTTCAACAAATAAAGCAAACTGTTTAGTTTCATTTTGATAGTACAGAAAATTCAACAGGTGCTGAAATAATACGGCTGCACTCAAGTATAAGGCAGATATCCAGAATATGCTTATGTATAAAATTTTAGATTATTAGCAGAATAAACATATCAAATTTAAAAATTAACTTGAATAGAACTCATATACCCTAATTGGGAAACACTTCTTTGGGCAATTGGTTGTGAAGGATGGAAGGACTGGAAAGATAATCACTAGGGGCGCAACACGCCCTACAGCTCTGCACAGCTCTCTTCTCTCTTTTATTTAAATTTGGTTCAGTAGTCATTAGTGAATGGAAACAGCACTGATTAAGTTTCCTTTTTCTTTTACAAAGGATTTTATTAGGTGGATAAGAATGAGAGAAACCATGCATTTTATAAGATGATTTCCTATATATTATTTGTTGATGTAGATCAGGAAAGCACTGCCTCTCCAAATAAAAGAAGTAGGCTTTCATTTATTTGTAAGAGAAGACAGTTATCATGAAATTGTACCTGCAATAGATCCCGTTTCACACTTGGATAGTCCTCAAACAATTGTTGTTAATAAAAATTATTTTAAATTTGAACTTTGTATAAGCAGTTTGACCCAAGGTGTAGTACAGCAACCAATTCCTTATTAGTAAATATACTACCCCCTTTACAAGAATGAAGAATGATTGCCTCTGAAGGAAATGAAATCAGTATCTTGAAGAAATGTCTGCACATGCATGTTCATTGCAGCACTGTTCACAGTAGTCAGTATATGGATACAACCTAAATGTCCTTCGACAGATGAATGGGTAAAAGAAATGTGATGTATATATATATATATATATATATATATATATATATATAAAATGGAATATTAGCAAGCCATTATAAAGAAGAAAATTCTGCCATCATTTTTGATAATATGGATGAACTTGGAGGGCATTATGCTAATTGACATAAGACAGACAGAGACAAACAATACTGTATGGTATCACTTATATGTGTAATCTTAAAAAAAGAAAGCTAGTCTTCATAGAAACAGAGAATAGAATGGTAGCTGCCAGAAGCTGGGAGGAGGGTGAAAAGGGGAGATGTAGTCAAAGCATACAAACTTCCAATTATAAGAATAAGTTCTGAGGATCTAATGTATAGCATGGTGACTATAGTTAATAATATGGTATTGTATACTTGAGAGTTGCTGAGAGTAGATCTTAAGCATTCTCACCACACACACACACACACACACACACAGACACACACACACACACACAAGTTAACTATGTGAAGTGCTAAATGTGTTAATTATCTCAATATGGGTAGTCATTCCACAATGTATATCAAATCACCATGCTGTCTATTTTAAATATGTACAATTATATCTGTGAATTATTCCTGAATAAAGTTGGGGAAAAATGATTGCCTAATTTTTGCTTCTAAAGCAATGTGAAAAATTGTCCCTAAGTATAGTAACACTAGGTCTTTCTTGACCTGACTGGCGGTGCCATCAGTTGTTGGTATGAGAGTATGTTCCCCACAATCTACATCAGCTTCCATCCAAGCCACTCCAAATGGACATAGAGTTTAAATAAAAATAACACACTTATTATGAAATCATACCTTTAAGACAAGTCCTGTAGTTATATTCAACCATGTTGTTATACTTCCATATAGAAATTTGTGAGCTTCTGTGGAAATTCTAGAGCCGCTGGCACATTGTCAGTCCTCAAGAAAAGCTGGTTGGACTGATTTGACACGAGGAGAGCCACATATCTAGCAAATATTTCATGTTGCTGAAAAAAAATTGGCCTTTTAGCAAACTGACATATTTCTATGTGAAGAAGTTAGTATATTTACATGCGAAAAAGTTTAACAGACTTTGAAAGGAACTTGAACTATACAAACGTGAAATAAACTCTATTTGCAGGGTAAACACAATAAAATCAAAATGAATTTATTTAGAAATGATTAAGTTAGGGTTTAAGACCTTCACTTTAATGAAATGGCAGAAAATGTAAACTTCATTTATTCTCACTTAGACAGAATTTATACTGATTATCTGAAGTCAGAGCTAATAATCCCAAAGGTCCTTCCAAAGGTCAATTGACCTTGCAAAGGTCAATTCCTACATGTGGGTTTTACGGTGTGTAAAAAGCATTCATTTAATGATTTTTCCACTCAATTAGATTGAACAAAGATTTACTGAACACTAGCTGCACAGATTTGTGCAAGGTGCTGTCAGAGAGACAAAGGTGAACAGAACAAGAAGGCTGCAGGTAAGATGCATACACACATCATCATTTCATATTACTGCAGTGCACATTCTGTTTGAGAAACTTTGCACATAGGAGGTAAGAAGGGGGAATGATTGCTACAGGTTCTGGTAATACAGAGAAAAAATAGATACCAGTCTTTGCCTTTATGGAGCTTACTGTTTTGTAGCAGAAACAGAAGTAGACAAGTAATTAGGCAAATATTTAATCATACATGCTATGAACAATACAAAGGAGAAACACAATGTCAGGAGAGTATGAAACAGAAGACCTAACCTACTCTGGGTTTTTAACAAAGTCTTTCCTGGGGAAATGGATCTGAGCAGAGACCTAAAGGAGGATAAGTGGAATTAGCGAGGGGTTAGTTTATGGTATTGTTGAGGAGGCCAACCACAGGAAAAGAATCTTGGGCAGTATATACAGTGGACTCAGCAAGAGAAGGAGAAGTTTGCAGGACAGATCCAAGAGAGCATTTAACTGTTGGGATCATAGCATGATTTGAAGGAAGCAGTGGGAAAAAATTATGGGAGAATTTAGGGTCAGATCTGAGTGTGTACTTGAATGCCGTCACTGAATACTTACCAAGGTACTGGACTTTATTTTGTAGGTGTTCAGGAATGGTTGAAGTCATTTGAGCAGGGAGTATAACCAGAAGCAGGACATGAAAAGGTTACTCTCTTATGAATATGCACAATACATTTATGAGAATCAGAGTTGCAGTTGGAGGTGTTACTGGACCTGAGAGCCACAGTGCTCTCAGGTGAATGAGAGTAACTCCAGTGGAAAAGGAAGGAAGGTTGAGGTTAGATGTTAAGTGTGAATGGAATGGCAAAAAAAGTGACTTCCAGGTTTTGAATTTCGATAGTTGTTTGATGCCAGAATCAGAATTATGGGGCACACAAAAAAGGATGAATTTTTGCTGAGACATGAATGGAGTTTGTGAACTTCAGCTAGTAAATGCTCTTTTTTTTTTTTTAAAGGAAACAGTAACATCTAACACATAGATAGAATGAGTAAATTCCTGTGACAAATTTCAATTAATAACAAATGTAAGGGGGGGGAAAGTCTAGTTTTTTTCTGCAAATCTGCTTATATGAATGGAATATAAATTATCTTTGTTTAGAAATCACATTAATTTTTTAACCTTTTTCCCTTTTTTTCTTGTTTCCCAAAACTATTGGCGCTCTAGGGTTGTTAAAGAGACAGGGAAGAAATATGTAGAAAAGGTTGTTTATATTGTAATTCCTGCCACTTAGCCAGCAGCCTAATGGCTATCCTCCAGGGAGAGACTGGCAGATGGTTCAATAGTATGAGTCAAAAGGCTAGGGTAGAGCCAGATAGCTTGGCTGTCCCTTTAATGAGGGACATCTTCACGCACATTTATAGTGGCTTGTTTACTCTCTTTCCAGAAGCTTAATTTGTAAACCCAACAATTAATAAGTGTTTATTTAATTCATTTAAAAAGAAACATCAACTAATCCCAATTTTGTGTGGAATAACCAGCCAGGTTGAACCAATTCCAGTCCTCTTTAAAAAAATTTTTATTTTGCACTTATACAATTTAAGAAGAATGTCTTGCTAGTCCACAATTGCTTTTTATTTGTTCATTCTTGGACTCTTATTCTGCTTACCCTGCAGTATGGAGAAACTCAACATTTTTACTCATTCTGCATTCACATTTTATCTTCAACTGTGGAAGCAGCTTAGTGAATTGACTCTAGGCTATTGGATGGGAAAATGCTCTGCTGATCAGTTTTAGGAATAGTCCTAATGCTGATCCAGAAAATACACTTTTTTCTTATTTCCAAGATATCTATGTGTCTGTCCCATAGAAAACTAAATTATTTTAGTTTTAGCTTGGAGCAGCTTCTGGAGCTCACTTGGGGTGGACATGGGGGGCCAAATAATCATTGATGCTCTCTCAGTATTTAGGAGTGCATCTTCTGAATCTTTCAAAGAAAAAGTACAACTGCTATAATTAATTGGAGTTTGGGGGTCAGTTTTATATTCATAATAAACCTACTTTTGAATTGAGATTTCCGTACTGTCGCTTGTTGACAGCAGTAGAAAGACTTAACCAGCTAAATAAGACAAAGCATGTGTTTTTGTCTTTGCTGTTTTTCCATTTTGAGGACGACAGAGATGAAATCATGTATAATTTGAAGAGAATAGGACAAGGTTAAAAAGAAAAGTTGTTCAATCCATACTGTGCATGAACTTGAACTTGTGTCTCTCCTCTTTCCCCTGCGGCACTTATTTACCTTCTCTGTGAACTGAGTGTAGTAATCACGCTGCTTCACTTGATTGAGGACACACCCTTATGAAAATTTACTTTAAAGGCAACATTTGGCAGACAGAGTTTTCCTTCCATTAAAATCCTTCAAACACTCCTGATGATAAAATTTAAAAAGGATAGGCTCAAAACATGAAACTTCAAGAATTTCCATGGACTAGAAATCTGCTGAAAGATCATTTGGCAAGAGGCATTGTACCGTTAAGCAATTTTCAGAGATTGTGAGTTGAATTGGGACTTGGATAACAATAAAATGATGTATTCAGTCAACTAGGGGTAAAGAGGTAAATGTAAATTCCATATATCTCCAAGTATTGGATTTTGGCTTATTTTGCTCTCTGTATTGCGGTGTGGGAAGAAATTTTATTTTACTATTGGATATTCCACAGGAAAATGGGTTTCTCTAAAATATAGACAGATTTTGGTGTAAGAATATGCTCAGTTTATAGGGATGATGTGAAGCTCTGCAGTTTTGAAAATGTGTTCTCACATCTTATCAAAATACACTTTTTCTCCAGTGTTCTAAACTCTTAAACACTTTAAAAATATGTAATCCAGGGTGAAGGCCTGGAAAAAATTGTTAGATCCTCTTGTTTGCATTATAAATTCCTGGGGGAAATTGCACAGAGAAATGTGTTTGTAGTGTACCCTATAATGTCATGTATTGTGCTGTTATGGCTGAAGAATTTCATAAATACTTCCTTGTATAAACAGAAAGATCAGAATAGAAAATCACCTGGAAATCTGTTTAAAGGTTCCTTATCTCCTTTTAAAAATGAAACGCTCTAGTTTAGTAGAATTCAAATAAAAACATATAGAATGGTTTTTATTTTTATGTATTTCATTCCTTTCACTGGTGCATCTTAGCCTTGAGACAATTTTTCTACCCTGAAATTCAGAAAATGGAGGTTTCTTTATGAAGACAAATTGTCTCCAGGTCTTGCCAGGCAATAGATTAAAGATGATGTTGTTTTTTGAAAGTACGTATGGGTTATACGGACAGAGCTGAGTAAGAGTTAAGTTTATAAAATAATATATCCACAGTTACATAAAGTGCTAATAAATGTAAGAAATCATTTACTATTTTGAAAGTTTACTGACTTTCATAATCTCTCTCTTAAAAAGTAAGTCATATTCTGAAGAGCTGTGATCTTCCTGCTGTGTGCACATAATTAGCAGTAATGTGAATTAGATAAGCACATGTAGTGCAAGCTCATCCTTGCTTTTACACTGTGCTTGTCAAGTGGGGATATAAAATGAGATGTGCTGTTAATGCTTCACTGTTTTGTGGACATATGGTAGGCTTTTAGCAAAGTGGCACCCTGGGAGGATATTTGCTTACTCTTCGTACGCGGCATTGAGACTCTCAGCACTCTCTCTCCTAATGTCTCGTAGAGAGTACTAAGAAAACAAGTGGCTGTATTTATGACCTAACACAGGGTCCGCATTCATCCTAAATTATGTCTAATATGAACCTTTATAATTGAAGGTTATTTAATGCATTTTTTAATCCGTGGTACTCTTTTTTTCTGTCCAAAATTTTTCTAGAAAAGACTATAATCTCAAAAATAAAAAAAAACTTTTGTTACAGAAAGATTGGAGAATGTAGGATGGAGGAGAGCATGTGGTTAAATATTTTTGAGAATCTACTAAGTTCAGCAATGTTTTAATGTTATTTTGTTTAAGCTTTACCATACACTTTTGAGTTAGGAATTATTCTCAATTCATAAATGGGGAAACAAGCTGGTTTTGTTCCTTGCCAATAATCACAAAACTTGTGAATGACAAAGTTGTAATTAAACCCCAAATCTGTGGAACTATGCTCTTTCACTACGAGTATTGCTCACAGCTCTTAATTCACCCTTAACTTCTGCATCCCTGACTTGGAGGGGTGAAGTTAAAAGTCTGCTAACTTTATACCATGATTCTCTCATACTGTCACAAAATCACTCTACCAAGGAATATTCACAGTCTATGATTATATAGTTATTGATTGACTTTCGATTTTCTCCCAAAATTCAGTGAGGATATTGAAATGGGTTCAGTATCCATTCTTTGCAAATCCTACTATTATCCTAAGTACTTTCAATGTCCATGTGCATAATCCATCCAACTTCCTCACCTCAAGTATTTCCAAGCTCCTCAGTCTTTTATGTTCTCTACACTTTAGCAGATTAATACGCCTGAACATTATCATCATCCAGAACTGCTCTATCTCTAAAATGCTAAATACGAACAGAACTATGGTGAAGGTTGCTAGTTACCTATGTTCAATATTTTTTCTCCTTCACCTTAAGCATAAAACCCATGCTTTGTGGTAAACATGACTATCCAGAAAATATATATATATATTTTCCAGGTTCTCTTACAGCTAGTCTTAGCCAAATTACTTAGTTCTGGTCAATAAGACATAAGCAAAAGTTTGTGTAAAACTGTCCTTAAAGGGGGTTGGGGCAAGAGATTGCCCTGTTTCCTACTTCTTGTTGGCTTGACAACAAATGTGATGCCTGGAGCTCCAGTAGCCATTTTGAACCATGAGAAGGAAAGCATGAGCTGAAGATGGTAAAGGACAAGAAAGAAGGAGACTGGTTCCCTGATTCTATAGAGTGCTCTTATCAGCTCTGGGCTATGTATTTCTAGACTTGCTTTACATGAGAGAAGGAAAGAACTCTACTTTGTTTAAGCTAATATTAATTTATTTCTTCAGATTCAACCAGGCCTAAACCTGATACGTTAACTCTCAGATTCAGTATCAAGTTGTCCATTATCTCACACTTCAACAGCTCTTTTCTGATGTCCATTGTTTTCCTGGCCAGTCCGGCACTCACAGTTAAACACATATACCATAAGTATACCATATATTTGCACATATTTTTCCTTGGTCTAGAATGCCAACCTCTTCTTGATTCTTTGGAAAATCCTAGTCTCTTAAATATCACTATATATATTATGTAATATATAATATATAATTATATATGTAATATAATATAATCTCTGATTATAACTTTATTGACATAATTATATACCACTTCCTCCTGGCCCAGGATAACTAGATGTTTATATTGTCAGACTTATTGATTTTCAAAATTTACTTTTCCTGGGTTTTCTATTTTCAACAATTCTGACATTTCTTAAGCTGTCAACTAAATAGCCTGGGAATTTAATTGATGCTAATGGAAGAGAGGTGTATACATTTATCTTCTACTATTTTTGTAAGGAGTACAGCAGTGGTAGGAGGATGTTCAGGGATCTTTCAAACATAATGTTCTATATTTGCATGTAAATCTGACAGACATTTTCCTCCTTTATTTCTAAGGAATTGAAACATTTCAAATGACCTAGTGAAATATGACTTTCAACTTCAAAAATGCATATGTCTACCCTTTATTTAAATTTTGTTGTTGATAATGTCAGATTATTCCTATGTAATTGGAAGAAAAAAATCTTTTAATTTTGTGTAACATTAAAATGTACAGCATAGTATTATTTTACTATAGTATCTTGTTTTATTAAGGAAGAGTAGATTCTCATCAAAAGTATTTATTATCGGGCTTCCCTGGTGGCGCAGTGGTTGGGAGTCCGCCTGCCAGTGCAGGCGAGATGGGTTCGTGCCCCGGTCCGGGAGGATCCCGCGTGCCGCGGAGCGGCTGGGCCCGTGAGCCATGGCCGCTGAGCCTGCGCGTCCGGAGCCTGTGCTCCGCAACGGGAGAGGCCAGAACAGTGAGAGGCCCACGTACCGCAAAAAAAAAAAAAAGTATTTATTATCTAGTATTTATGAAACCTCTAGTTTAAAAAGCTGTAAAACAAAATTGGGGCAGTCTTTGCAAGCTATGTTAAAGTCTCTACAGCTTTGCTAGGTATGATACTATATCAGAATAAATAACGTTATCAGTAAATGGTATAAATGCCTGGATTTTCAAGTTATTTACAGAATCCTTAGGAAATTTGACAAAAATTAAATTTCTGAGAGGTTCAAATGAATCTATTAAGCAGTAAACTCATTTTTCTGATAATTTCTATTTCATTTATTTCTCTTCTAGTTTCTCTATTATCAGGGATTATTAATAGCTGGTTTATCTCGTACAGACTATAGAAGATTCTTTAGGTAAGATATGATTTCGTTAATCATTACTAATGATTAAGATAGAGTGTTTTAAAACCTAGAAATATTAGCAGTTAACAAAGTATAGTTTAGACCACATTTTTACAGATGAGAAATATGAATACTTTAGGAGGCTAGTAAATTGCTTGAGGTCACATTTTTTTTCTAATGTAAAAGATGGCACTGAAATCCAGATTTTTTTGATTCCTTATAATCATAAAGTTGCTTTTTTCCCCTATTACTCATGCTGATCAAAATCCTTTAGAAGAAAATGAAATAATTCTATGGTTGACTATTGAGGAGGATGACCATGAAGGAGTAGGCACTGATAATTGGTCAAGACCAATGAAAATATTTTTAAAAATTTTACTTACATGTGTAAGTTGCCATTTTCATGCTTTAAAATAATTTTACAGTCAAACTAGTTTTCTGATCACATTTGCTCTTTTTATTTCTATTTATTTATTTCTATTTTTATACAGTTTTAAAGGTTACACTCCATTTACAGTTATTACAAAATATTAGCTGTATTCCCCATGCTGTACAATACATCCTTGTAGCCTATCTTATACCTAATAATTTGTACCTCCAACTCCTCTACCCTCATATCACCTGCCAGACACTGGTAACCACTAGTTTGCTCTCTATATTTATGAGTCGTCTTCTTTTTTGTTATATTCACTAGTTTGTTGTATTTTTTAGACTCCACATATTAGTGGTAATAATAGTGGTATTTGCCTTTCTCTGTCTGATTTATTTCACTTAGCATAATACTCTCCAAGTTCATCCATGTTGCTGCAAGTGGCAAAATTTTTTTTGTGTGTGTGTGTGTGTGTGGTGGAGAGGTATTCCATTGTA